>NC_083576.1:77467853-77690353 GCF_027579695.1 Neoarius graeffei | reverse complement strand
GCAGACAGACAGAGAATGAAAGACAGATATACAGACAGAGGAACAGACAGGCATGAAGACAGACAGACAGACAGACAGACAGAAAGAAAAGGAAAGACAGAGAGAGAATGCCAGTCTGACAGACAAAAAGACAGACAGACAGACAGACAAGAGTAAACCCACACATGAATAATGCAGATTGTTCCCACAGCTTATGTTATACATGAAACTGAACAAAATCAGCACCATGATGTGATTTAACACAACAATCTACAGGGTTTTTATTTTCGGGATGTCTGATTATTCACCCCAGCTCTCATCATTAAGTGATTTGAATCAGCGCTTTTCCAAAAGGCCATGATTGTGAGTCACGTCCCGGGCGTCGGCTTCTCGGTGCATGCTGAAGCAGATGATGAATTATATTGACATGTGACATTTGTTGAATGTCAGTCGTATCCCTGAACATATGGCCACTGTCTTACGCTTCCGGTGTCGTCCTCGGGCCCTACACGGCCCTGCTCGCACACAGCTCGTCCACGTCTGATCCACCTCTTCACTGGTAACGCAGCTTTCCGTCAGTTAACATTCTGTCACAATCTTATGCTGGTTATGTTTGAGCCCTCTGTGCTCTTAACCAAACCCATTAAGCATACAAAGCATAAAGGTCCTAATTCAAAGGAGACCTGCTCCCCTCCCCGAAAGCCATCAGTGTGACACTTTCTTTCTTCCTTTTGAGACCTAAATTAAATTCACCTTTAGAACCAGGCGGAGACACACCACTGCAAACCTGTATTTAAGGAGCTGTCAGAGAGAAGCATTTGAAACTTTGGATAAACAAAAAAAGCGCTCTCTGTGCCCGCTGGGCTAAACACCGCTCCAAGGCCGCAAATTAGACCGGAGGAGATCTGGAGCGCAGTGCTTTTGTTCAGCGCTGCGTCCTGAGAAGGGAAAAGCACACATTACGCACAGCAGCTTTTGTGTAAAATACATTGTATTACGTTCTTCCTACTGAGCGTATTTCATATAGATAATGACAAGAGCTAGGAGGATATCTGTGAGCGCAGACGAGAGAGCTAATTAAGAATATGAGTGCCATTAGAGGTGCTGGGGTGTAGAGTGTGCACGGCAAGGCGCCGCCATAGCTGTGCACGGCTCAAACAACATGGGTCCGCATCACCTAGAGAGCAATTGATACCAATTATATCATATCATAAAATACCCCAATTTAATCGTCAAGGAATCGACATGGGGTTCCTGCCCCAGGTGTTAGCGCCAGTAGATAAAGGGTTCATTTCTGTCACCATGTCGTCATGATAAAAGCTGCTTAAAACTAGGGGTCCAAGAGTCACCGAAGGCAGGGGACTGAGGGTAATTTGACACCTGACACCAGAAAACGCACAGATGTTGGACTGCAGTGGTTTCGCCAGGTTTTCCATGCGCCTATATTCAGTCCTCACAGGCAATCAATAGCCATTTTCATTATACAGGGTGAACAAAAAGTCTGAAACCAATGGGAATATTTTGAGCAAATATGAAGATCTGAAGAATGTGTTGAGCAAAATCTGTAAAAACATCATGCAGAGACTTGAGCATACAGACATGGAGCATAATGGCAGGGGGCAGCCATGGCCCTACCATGGCATGGCATACCATGGTACTACGCTCCTAGGGCCCAAAGGGTCACCAGTTCAATTCCCCAGACTATCAGGAAAAATCCATGGCTGAAGTCCCGTTGAGCAAAGCACCTAACCCCCAACTGCTCCTTGGGCACTGGGTACGTGTGTGCACTTATTGTACGTCACTCTGGATAAGAGTGTCTGCTAAATGCCTGTAATGCAATGTAATATAATAAGGGTGATCATGTAGAGCATGTGTAAATATCGGTTGTTATTGATTCATGATTGGCAGCACAACTGTGCAGGGGTTAGCACTGTTACCTCACGCAAGAAGGTTATTGGTTTGAACCACCTTTCTGTTTGGAGTTAACATGTTCTCCGTATGCCTGTGTGGTTTCCTCAGGGTACATCAGTTTCCTCCCAAAGTCCAAAGGCATGTAGATTAGGTCAACTGGCTACTCTAAATTGCCCATGAGCATGAATTTGAGTGTGAACGGATGTTCTTCTCTGTGTAGCCCTGCAATTGGCGACCTGCCTCGGTTGTACCCCACCCCACCCCACCTTACCTCACACCCAAAGTCAGCTTGGATTGGCTTCAGCTTCCCCTTGACCCTGACCGATAATCATAGATGGATGGCTCCTGACTTTGGGGTGGCATGGTGGTGTAGTGGTTAGCACAGTCACCTCACAGCAAGAAGGTTCTGTGTTCAAGCTCAATGTTCCCAAGTTTGCATGTTCTCCCCGTGTCTGTGTGGGTTTCCTCCGACAGTCTACAGACTACTAGGTGTGAATGGTTGTTTCCCAAGCCCAGAAATGGGAAGGTTGTGGCAGGAAGGGCATCCGGCATAAAACTATGCTCCATTATTATGACATGTGGATCAGTAGGGTCCACATGGACCCCGGCCTGCCAATAGTGCTGGACAAGGAAAAAGAAGGCTCTTGACTTTACAAACATTATGATTACGAAGGTTAAGACCTTTCACATCACATTAAATGAAATCCAGGTTCCAGGGTTGATTCTCAGCTTGACTGACTATATAAAGTTTCACATGTTCTCCCTGAAACTCTGTAGGTTTCCTCAGGTTTGTGCAGGTTCCTCCAACCTATGATCATATTATATTGCTCCATAGGTGTGAACATGTGGATGCATGATGCCCTAGGTGGATTGGTATCCCATCTAGGGCATATTCCTACCCCTCACCCTATGCTATGGTCTATTATTTTGTTATTATGGCCAGGTTCTTGTCCGAACTGGCAATTGCATCATCAGTTTTTCTTTGGCTACTCAGACACAAGGTAAGCAACCACACTTGCCGGAGCAGTTGGGGGTTAGGTGCCTTGCTCAAGGGCACTGGAGCCAATCCTGCTGGTTCAGGGAACTGAACAAGTGCCTTTTGGTCCCAAAGCTGTTTCACTAACCATTTAGCCATGGCTTCCCCTACCATGGTCTACCATGACCCTAAGCAGGATAAAGCAGTTAATGAAGATGAACGAGTGGTTTTTTGGTCCTGTTCCTTTGGTGCTATGATGAACAGCAGTGTTTGGTCTTGTTCCTTTGTTCCTTTGCTGGAGGATCTGGAAATGATGAGATTTTTAGCCATGCATTCTGTTGTGAAATGCAAGTCCAGAACAAGCACAACTGCTAACTTTGACAAATGGTAGACTTCACTTTTTCCAAGTCTCTCATTTCCAGATGGATCAATTTTCTAAACGTTTGCATTCCCCCAAACAGCCAAATCCTTTGGTGCAAATGAATTAAGTTGGAAAAACACTCGCAATGCATGATAAGAACACACCGTTGCATAACTTCTGCTTCTCACAAAAGCTTCCGGAGTCTTCAGATGTCACTGGAGCCATTTCTCATCTATTTTTGTGGCATTCTCAGAATTTATTCAAGGTACAAAAGAGTGTTTTCACCAATGGTTAAATGGCTCCATCCAAATACTCAACAACTCCTTAAACCTTTGCGCAAATGTTTATATAATGAACAAGGACCCTGACTCTCATTACACATCAATTTGGTTTTATGATCAAGCATTATGCATTATAAAAGAGTTGCCTTTGTATGGAAGAGCCTTCCAAAGTTGGATCTGAAACATTCAGAGAAGTGAGAGTGGACAAACTGTAGGTAAGGGGATGGAAAAAGAGTTTGGGTAGGGATTTAGGGATTTTTTATTATTATTATTTCAAAGAAAACTTTTAGGACACAAAAATAAAAAATGGAGTTTGTGTGACTTTTGAATTAATCCAGAGCCATTGTGGACTCACTAATCCACTCCTAATCTGGATTAAGAATCCCAGTGTTTTTTTTCCCCCTGTCTTTCGAGACCGCGGTGAGCACTCATCTCTTTGCTTTATCTACACGCCGGCCTCCTTAACGTTTTAGCAGCTCCCTGACTGGCTGATCTTTGATCTGATGTCTTCATAGAAGAGATCTGCAGGTTACCTATTTAGGATGCAAATCCTCCACCACAGCCTATTGGCACTTTGCAAGAGAGCTCGAGGAGAGAAGGGGGAATCCCTAGGAGGTGGGCTCGGAGGGATTCCTGAACGAAGCTCTCGCGCCCCTCCAACACCCCTTTTCGTTCTCTCTGATCCGTTCAGCAGTATAGATTAAGGTAGGGGATAACCTTTTCTTAACGCAGAAGAAAGAGTATAGTGCAGACAAGCCTGGGGTGGGCTGCCAGGGTGGGTGGGGTGGGGAGTTAGAGGGGGATCCTCTTATAATAAAGCAGCATGCCATAAAAGCATGCTCTGTGTCAGGAGCTGGTGAATGGAGCTCAATGGAGGCCCATTCCTGGGCTTGGCAGGGAGCCTTGCCAAAGCCTACCTAGAGCCAACTAAGCGTGAGTAATCTGCTCGCGTTCAATGGCCGGGGCCAGCTCCATTCAGCCCTCGCCGAACTTTTAGAGTTGATAAATTTATTATCTGTGGCGATTAGGGCTGCTGGCCCCATCACCTCCTCGAAGCTGACGGGTCTCAGAGCAGGAAAAGAAGAAGAAGAAGAAGAAAGGAAAGAAAGGATCATAAGTGGCAGCATGAAGAACGAGTCTCTTTTTTTGGTGTCTCTTAATTTCTCTTCCCTCACTCCAGGACTAGGCTCCCATAGCAATGGGCTTTCTAATTGCAATACTAATGCGCTCGAAACCTCTGATTTGAAATGAACCAAGGCAGAAAATTGATTTCATGCTGTGACAGTTTATATATTGCTGCCAGAAGACAAGCGGCCTGCTGAATGAGAACTGTACCTTCTAATTTTGTTTGGTGGCGAGAGAAAGAAAATATTTACTTGGTCACATTTGGTCAGGGTAGAAAATATTTCACCGAGCAATATTTCTCCAGATTAAACAAAGCAAAATTCCACTAATTGACCAATGACGTCGTGAGACGAAGGCTTTGTTCATTTAACAGGTTGTAATGACATGTGAGTTAAACGGGGGCCGGGCCAGTGAAATAAGTGCTACGAGCTATGATGAGCTTTGTTAGCGAATGCTCACACCCACTCGAGCAGCTACAAAGGGTGCAGTGGTTTGGGACAAATCTCACACACTCTTCAGCACATGGACAAACAATTTTATTAGCTCCATTCAGCCTACCACTCCCCTGCACCATGTCCGATTCTTCTCTCTCTTCTACTCTAAGAACTACCAAGAAACAGATCGGGGCGTGCCATGAGACAATGTCCAAGTGCCAAATGTACTTGCTCAGATTGCAGCTGTGATGCTGTGATGGTTACATGGAGAGTAAATTGGACCTTTCTAAGCCCATGTGTTTTTATCTTTATAGATCCGGGAGCCATTTGTGCCCCACTGATATTACATTTATAAATACATACAGTATGTAAAACAAAGGTAAGAGACATAATACTTAACAGTTATTCCATGAAATCAAGTCGTACATGAGCTGATAGCCGATGAAGCACGTAACACCGCGTCGCCAAAAGCCATGTATGACGAGATTAAGTGGAATAACTGTTTTATTCTATCCACATTCACTGGATTTTGAGAAACAGAGCATTGTTATTTTTATTTTTTGCAAATTCGAGAAATTAAAACTTTATACAAAACGTCAGACAAAATCATTTCCACTTAGAATGTAAACAAACTGGTGAAATGACAGGAGCAATCTGTGAAAAATGTGATAATAATAATAATAATAATAATAATAATAGGGTGGCACGGTGGTGTAGTGGTTAGCGCTGTCACCTCACAGCAAGAAGGTCCGAGTTCGAGCCCCGTGGCCGGCGAGGGCCTTTCTGTGCGGAGTTTGCATGTTCTGCCCGTGTCCGCGTGGGTTTCCTCCGGGTGCTCCGGTTTCCCCCACAGTCCAAAGACATGCAGGTTAGGTTAACTGGTGACTCTAAATTGACCGTAGGTGTGAATGTGAGTGTGAATGGTTGTCTGTGTCTATGTGTCAGCCCTGTGATGACCTGACGAATTGTCCAGGGTGTACCCCGCCTTTCACCCGTAGTCAGCTGGGATAGGCTCCAGCTTGCCTGCGACCCTGTAGGACAGGATAAAGCGGCTAGAGATAATGAGATGAGATAATAATAGTAATAATAATTCTTGAAAAATAGAGATACGTTCTTACCATGAAATACTTTTATTCCATATTTTGTTGCCTTTTTTTATTTTGGGGGTTTTTTTGTTTTCGAATAGAGTTTTTATTTCTTCCTCGGTTGGTTCAGCAACACACTCCACCAATTTGTTTTTCTCTACTCACGGTATATGAGCTGATAGCCTAGTAGGAGAGTAGCCAATCAGAGTGCACGATTGATCATATCCAGAGAATGTAGATAGAGTAATTTAATTCATCGCTCAACTCCGTTACATGAACACTTTCACCCTTACAAAATTTTTGGAATATTCCAGAAGTCACAAGTTCAGCAGGAAGCTGTATCATATGAATTTCCTGAAGATCATGGGAAGAAGAAAAATAAGGAAATAAGAAAAAGAAAAAGGTACTATTACAATAGTGTAATAGTGATGAGGTCAACTGATGATATTACCTGAATTATAGGTATACATCAACTTAAAGTGAAAATAATTTTAAGTCTATGATTAGGTAGTCGGGCGGCACGGTGGTGTAGTGGTTAGCGCTGTCGTCTCACAGCAAGAAGGTCCGGGTTCGAGCCCCGTGGCCGGCGAGGGCCTTTCTGTGTGGAGTTTGCATGTTCTCCCCGTGTCCGCGTGGGTTTCCTCTGGGTGCTCCGGTTTCCCCCACAGTCCAAAGACATGCAGGTTAGGTTAACTGGTGACTCTAAATTGACCGTAGGTGTGAATGTGAGTGTGAATGGTTGTCTGTATCTATGTGTCGGCCCTGTGATGACCTGGCGACTTGTCCAGGGTGTACCCTGCCTTTCGCCCGTAGTCAGCTGGGATAGGCTCCAGCTTGCCTGCGACCCTGTAGAACAGGATAAGCGGTTACAGATTATGGATGGATGGATGGATTAGGTAGTCATGCCATTATCCATCCATCCATTATCCGTAACCGCTTATCCTGTGCAGGGTCGCAGGCAAGCCGGAGCCTATCCCAGCTGACTACGGGCGAAAGGCGGGGTACACCCTGGACAAGTCGCCAGGTCATCACAGGGCTGACACATAGATACAGACAACCATTCACACTCACATTCACACCTACGGTCAATTTAGAGTCACCAGTTAACCTAACCTGCATGTCTTTGGACTGTGGGGGAAACCGGAGCACCCAGAGGAAACCCACGCAGACACGGGGAGAACATGCAAACTCTGCACAGAAAGGCCATGGGACTTGAACCCAGAACCTTCTTGCTGTGGGGCGACAGTGCTAACCACTACACCACCATGCCGCTTATTATTATTGTCTGTATAATTGCTAATTCTATGCTAAAACCTCTGTTACCAGTTTAAACGTCAAATCCAACCTGTTAGCAAAGAACCACATTTTTGAACAGTTAAATGCACATTTTCTTCATGAAAGTGATTAATGTTTAGGAGCGACATACAAAGACTAAATGGTGACCCCAATTATGGACCCCCACCCAACTACTCAGCAACAAACAACCTTAACCTCATCACCTCAAACCAAACCATTCAAATCGCACAATTCACAAAGAATCGCCTGCAATAAGCACCGACTGAAATTCAATTGACTGTGAAGTTATGTGCGTGAGTCATTATGTATAATTTGAGCGAACACATGGACGAATGTGTGTACGGAGCTTTCAGTCATCTTTACGAGAGCCTCCTTTCATGTGTAAAAGAGCGCGCAGACAAGACTGACACTTAATCCTTAAGCAAAGTGTATATGCCAGGGTTTTGACAAATGAGACGTCTTCATCTGTAAACACTGATTCGCATCCGACTGTAGTGTTTATGAGAGTGAAATACAATCGGTGCCTGGGATACATGATTCAGTGTTAACTGGAAGATTAGTTTCAGCTCATTCCCTCACGACGAGTAATTTTGTAACAAATAAAATTCCAATGTCGAATGATATTTCAATTGAAATCTATTAAATCGGTTAAAGGTAGGATCTTTTTAATGTCATATTAGTCATACTAGGATGTAAAATAACCCTTACAAAAAAGAAGTTTATTCACGTGTGCTTCTAGTATACTTCTTTTAAACTAAGAGAGTATGCTTTCAGTTGACTTTTTATTTACTTATCAGAGATCTCATCTCATCTCATTATCTCAAGCCGCTTTATCCTTCTACAGGGTCGCAGGCAAGCTGGAGCCTATCCCAGCTGACTACGGGCGAAAGGCGGGGTACACCCTGGACAAGTCGCCAGGTCATCACAGGGCTGACACATAGACACAGACAACCATTCACACTCACATTCACACCTACGGTCAATTTAGAGTCACCAGTTAACCTAACGTGCATGTCTTTGGACTGTGGGGGAAACCGGAGCACCCGGAGGAAACCCACGCGGACACGGGGAGAACATGCAAACTCCACACAGAAAGGCCCTTGCCGGCCCCGGGGCTCGAACCCAGGACCTTCTTGCTGTGGGGCGACAGCGCTAACCACTACACCACCGTGCCGCCCCTTATCAGGGATATACTAAATAAAGTATACTTGGCTTATACTGAAAAGTGTATAGAAAAGTCTAAGTCTATTAAGCTTATGCTTAAACTTTGGATCAAGATATACTTCACAAAAGTGTAATAAAGTATTAAAATATTTGTGCCTTATGTTTAAGTGTACTCGCCCTGTAGTTGTGCTTGAGCATTGTGATCGTAGCCTATAAAATACTTCTTTTTCAGACATATTGGCTTCTTTGTGATACACGGCAGCATGTTTTAAATCCCATTTTTTAAACCTACATGTACCATATATAGTCAGCTCTGGGGTGGAATCTTAAAGTGCATATCACGGGTAAATTCAGGAGCGAGATCAATGTAATTCTCCTATTTTACATTAAACTTTGGTCAAATATTGGTCACATTTTGCATTTTGTGCAATTTTTTTTACCTTGCGCAATACCAGAAAAATTCAGTTGAAATCAAGCCATTTGAGGCAAATTGGTCCGCCTCTGAAAAAACTTGGCATTTGGATTTCCCGGCAAACATTGATTTTCGTGACGTCTCGTGCGGGACGCCTCCTTCTGAATCCTACGTCAGCGCTGGTTTGTTTATGAGAAAACGACCTGGTGGTTTTCTGCAAATTTCTTCAACGCTATCACGTAATTATTAAAATGGTTAACAGATGTATCGTAGGAGGGTGTAGCAACACCAATCTTGATGGGATTAGTACTCATCGTTTCCCAAAAGACCGGACAATGAGAGAGAAATGGGAGCGCTTGGTCTACACAGGCTGTGCACTGAAACCGTGCAAAGCTCTCGCAGCCTGCTGGCGCTTCCGCACGTGACGTCACGAATCTGGCTCCAGACTCCCTTGGGATTTTTCCAGACGCGTTTTGTTATTTTATTTTTTTCTGTTGTAGACAGATGGCCTTGTGTGAAATTACCCTTCTGGATGAGGGTGTAAAGGGACATACTTTCATATTAAAAAAAAAAAAAACGAAATTGGTCCAGAATATGCACTTAAAGGTACAAAACACTTAAGTTGTCTACTGGTAGTGTGCATGAGGTAAGGGTTAGGGCTAGAAAACTAATAGTATACCTAGAAGGGTAATTGCAGTATACTTCAAAACTAAAAAGTGGACTAGATGTATAAAACAAGTAAACTCGTCGTATATTTCCAGTATACTATGAAGTATGCGTTTGTAAACTAAAGAGTGGACTACAAGTATAGAACTAGTAAACTATTAGTATATAAGTTTACTTGTGGTATACTTGCAGTACAAAATAAAAAATACTAGTTGTATACTCAAAGTTTACTTCTCTTGGACTTAACTTTCTATAAACTAAAAGTGGGCCAATTCAGTCCCAAGAAGTATTAGATTAGTTTACTTACAAGCATACTGTAAGTACATTGATATCAGTATACTCAGTGCACAAAAGTTTCCTTAAGAAAATATACTTTAACTTTACTTCAGTATATTTAATAAAATGAACTTGAAGTATACTTATTTTTGATAAGGGAAGGTCCAGCACCAGACAATGGAATATCTGATTAGAGAAAGATCTCCAATGGTATCTGTGGTGACCGAATGTCTCGAAAAAATAATAATAATAGTAATAATTACATGGACCACCAATGTTCAACCAATACACCAACAAAACGTGGCATGTTTGACTCATTTCCTGCACTGGATTTGATTCAGAGTCGAATCATTTTTCACCACGATCAAACCATCCTACATTTCACCTCAAAGTGTCCCAAGACGGCTTTGCTCAAAATTTCTCGGACTAGTCATTTTGTTTCACAGCCGAGTCTGACTGCTGTCTCACCTGCACCAAGAAGGAAAACATAGCAGGGTTTGAGTCAAACGGACTAAATGTGAACGCACCCTTAGGGAGCATGGTTTTGAAGGGAACACTCAAGGGAGGCAGAAGGGAGGGGGTAAAAACAGTCAGTCTGCCTACAGATGTCTAAAACCTTGCTCGCAATAGATGTATTAGACTGTGCGATTATAACCTGTCACACTGTTTGAGATAATCCCAATAATACCTGAATGGCTGAATGTGATGTGTGATACTACGTGATATTTAACAATCGTTCCACGAAATTGATTCTTACATGAACTGATGATTGGCTATAAGCCATGTATGACGACATTGAGTGGAATAACTGTTTTATTCTCTCCACGTTCACTGGATTTTGAGAAACAGACCCCTTTTATTTTTATTTTTTGCAAATTCCATGGATAAAAACTTTCTACAAAACATCCGACAAAATAATTTCCACTTAGAACGTAAACAAACCGGCGAAATGGCAGGAGCAATTTGTGAAAAATGCGATAATAATAATTCTTGAAAAAATAAAACAAAACGCATTCTCACCATCAAATACTTCCATTCCATATTTTGTTGCTTTTTTTTTTGGAGTTTTGTTTTCGTGTGGTTTTTATTTCATCCTCGGTTGGTTCAGCAACACACTCCGGCTTTTTGTTTTTCTCTACTCACGGTATATGAGCTGATAGCCTAGTAGTAGAGTAACCAATCAGAGCACACGATTGCTTATATCCAGTGAATGTGGATAGAATAATATGTGTTACTCATTGCCGGATTATATGATGAAGGTCCTCGAACAATAGATCTGTGATTGTTTATCGTCAATCAGCTTGATCCAGGCTCCTGCTGAAAACAAGACATGAACATAAGCATTGTTTAAAATGAGCTTGAGGACATTTTTTTCTGTACATTAACATGTTTCCCTATGTTTTGCCATTCTCCATTCTCATTACTGTATCTGTGAGTTAAACTCAAAAGAACTGTAAATATAATATGCACACACACTCACCTGCCACTTCAATAGGAACTTGTTCTTGATTCTAATGCCGCTTTTCCACTACAAATGCGGCTGAGTCGGGCTGAGCCGTGCCGTGCTGAGTCGGGCTGAATCGAGCTGAGCGGGGCTGTTGGAGTTGCATTTCGACTACAACCGCGCTGAACCATGCTGGCTGGAAGTGGGTGGACACATTGGGTGGAGTTAGCGAAAGTGGGTGGACGTCACGTGATGTCGTTAGGCGGCGCAAACAGTGACATCAGTGATCTTTTAAGCGGTAGTCTCACGACCCGGAGAGTAAACAATAAACATGGAGGACATGGTGTCGTTAGTGTTGCTGGTCTTGGTGCTGTGGCTTGTTGTCACCGACAACGCCAACAGATACTGGCAAGAGCGTATAGATGAGGCGAGGCGCATAAGGCTTCATAATTCTCGTAATTCGTAATTCTCCTTCTTCCGGGTTTACGGTGTTTACAGATCCCAGCGTGCTCGCGGGGCGTGTGTGGGCATGTGAGGACACTCCTCCTCACCAATCAGCGCGCAGGGGAGTGTCTCCTCACGCCCCAAGCCCCACTCAGCTCGGTTTGGCTCGCTTCAGCCCCACTCCAAAACCGTGCGAGTTTTGGGGGCTGAGCAGGGCTGAAGCGAGCTGAGTCGTGCTGTTCTTAGATAGTCGAAACGCGAGCCGTGTCGGGCTGAAGTGAGCTGAAGCGAGCTGAAGTGAGCTGAAAAAGGGTAGTGGAAAAGGGCCATAAGATCCCTGTTCTTGGCTGCAGGACTGGAACCCAATGTGGTCTTCTGCTGTTGTATGCTGAGATGCTTTTCTGCTCACCACGGTTGTAAAGAGTTGCTATGAGTTACTATATCCTTCCTGGCAGCTCGAAGCAATGTAGAATCGTAGCACAAAGATCATCGTTAAATGGTAGAGCGAGCATCACAATGAACACTCTCCTAGTTAAGATGCTCTTAGCGTTAAGAGGCTTTTGGGAAACCCACCCCTGGCCATTTTCCTCTGACTTCTCTTATCAACAAGGCATTTGTTTCCACCCACAGAAAACTCGATGAAAACTCACTCACTCGATGTTTTTTGTTTTTCGCACCATTCTGTGTAAACTCTAAAGACTGTTGTGTGTGAAAACCCCAGGAGATCAGGACCAGTTTCTGAAATACTCAAACCAGTCCATCTGGCTCAAACCAACACCCATGCCACAGTGAAAGAAAGAAAGTCACACTTTGAGATCACAATTTTTCCCATTCTGATGTTTGAGCTCTTGATTTGTATCTGCATGATTGGCTGATTCGATAACTGCATAAAACTGCAGGGGTATGGGTGTACCTAATAAAGTGGCCGGTGAGTGTATATGGCTACACCACAAAACAATATAAAAATGTAATGTTTTCATGATTTCCAAGAGAGTTCTAGTTTTGGACTGCTTCCTTTGCACACATCCTTCCTGCTCCTCCGTGGCTTTAATTGGCCGGTGCGCGAGGGACACGGTGGTGTCAGAGCCTCTGGGACATTCACCTTTTTACGGCAATAACAAAATAAGCAATTGTCTCACAGATAGCACCTTTAATTAGCGCAGCCACATTTCCCAACACCAGCTCTTCCTCATTAGAACCGTGAGAGACAAAGGGCCAATCAGAGGCTTTGGCCTTGGGGTGTCCCACTCTGACATGATTAAGGTAATGTGTGTGCGGAGGGATGATGGGCCTCATTTGCCTGGTCACTGTTACACTCTCGCTCTGGCTAACAGTGGCAAAAGCACAGTAGCTTCGTGTGTGTGTGTGTGTGTGTGTGTGTGTCAAATATTCACAATGACATAAAAACAAATTCTAATGCGGTGGGACATTTTGCTGCTTTCAAATGAGGGAGAAAAAAACAAACATACCCCCCCCCCAAAGTCCTTTTCAGACCAAAAAACTTCCCCTGATTATGGTCTAGGTTACCTAAATAAATAAATATTTTGTTTTATGTGTAACATTCTCTGAAGTCCATATTCATAACTTATTATAAATAATTTGTAACATGATTCCTTGTGTGTGTTTTAAAACAACTAATAATGCTCTGATAATGTCCTACAACCCCGATTCCAAAAAAGTTGGGACAAAGTACAAATTGTAAATAAAAACGGAATGCAATGATGTGGAAGTTTCAAAATTCCATATTTTATTCAGAATAGAACATAGATGACATATCAAATGTTTAAACTGAGAAAATGTATCATTTAAAGAGAAAAATTAGGTGATTTTAAATTTCATGACAACAACACATCTCCAAAAAGTTGGGACAAGGCCATGTTTCCCACTGTGAGACATCCCCTTTTCTCTTTACAACAGTCTGTAAACGTCTGGGGACTGAGGAGACAAGTTGCTCAAGTGTAGGGATAGGAATGTTAACCCATTCTTGTCTAATGTAGGATTCTAGTTGCTCAACTGTCTTAGGTCTTTTTTGTCGTATCTTCCGTTTTATGATGCACCAAATGTTTTCTATGGGTGAAAGATCTGGACTGCAGGCTGGCCAGTTCAGTACCCGGACCCTTCTTCTACACAGCCATGATGCTGTAATTGATGCAGTATGTGGTTTGGCATTGTCATGTTGGAAAATGCAAGGTCTTCCCTGAAAGAGACGTCGTCTGGATGGGAGCATATGTTGCTCTAGAACCTGGATATACCTTTCAGCATTGATGGTGTCTTTCCAGATGTGTAAGCTGCCCATGCCACACGCACTAATGCAACCCCATACCATCAGAGATGCAGGCTTCTGAACTGAGCGCTGATAACAACTTGGGTCGTCCTTCTCCTCTTTAGTCCGAATGACACGACGCCCCTGATTTCCATAAAGAACTTCAAATTTTGATTCGTCTGACCACAGAACAGTTTTCCACTTTGCCACAGTCCATTTTAAATGAGCCTTGGCCCAGAGAAGACGTCTGCGCTTCTGGATCATGTTTAGATACGGCTTCTTCTTTGAACTATAGAGTTTTAGCTGGCAACAGCGGATGGCACGGTGAATTGTGTTCACAGATAATGTTCTCTGGAAATATTCCTGAGCCCATTTTGTGATTTCCAATACAGAAGCATGCCTGTATGTGATGCAGTGCTGTCTAAGGGCCCAAAGATCACGGGCACCCAGTATGGTTTTCCGGCCTTGACCCTTACGCACAGATTCTCTGAACCTTTTGATGATATTATGCACTGTAGATGATGATATGTTCAAACTCTTTGCAATTTTACACTGTCGAACTCCTTTCTGATATTGCCCCATTATTTGTCGGGGCAGAATTAGGGGGATTGGTGATCCTCTTCCCATCTTTACTTCTGAGAGCCGCTGCCACTCCAAGATGCTCTTTTTATACCCAGTCATGTTAATGACCTATTGCCAATTGACCTAATGAGTTGCAATTTGGTCCTCCAGCTGTTCCTTTTTTGTACCTTTAACTTTTCCAGCCTCTTATTGCCCCTGTCCCAACTTTTTTGAGATATGTTGCTGTCATGAAATTTCAAATGAGCCAATATTTGGCATGAAATTTCAAAATGTCTCACTTTTGACATTTGATATGTTGTCTATGTTCTATTGTGAATACAATATCAGTTTTTGAGATTTGTAAATTATTACATTCCATTTTTATTTACAATTTGTACTTTGTCCCAACTTTTTTGGAATCAGGGTTGTATAAATGATGATTAGAAGGAATTTAAGGTAGGAATCCTTATAATGATAGTAATACAAGCCTGTGTGTGTGTGTGTGTGTGTGTGTGTGTGTGTGTGTGTGTTCACCTGTTGCTGTAGCTTCCCCCTCCCCATGAGGCCAGTGGGCGTATGATGGAGCCTCTTAAGGGAATAGAACACTTCTCATTCTGGTCAGGACTAATGTGGCAAAACAAGCAGGCGGATCCCTCAGGAAGGTTAGCCAGGGAGAGGTTAAAAGAGATACACACTTATGACCTTTCACACACACACACATCCACTGGTGCCGACTTGATAATGACCACTTTCCATGAACTGAACCCATTTTGGTAATTTCGTTAACATGCACAACATGTCAGACACTTCAGATCATGTGCTTCAAATGTGTTAAGGACTTTACGCTATTTATTCTTATTCTTTATTCAGTTTTATTATAAATGACGGTGTGCTTTTACAGGCAAGTGATCACACTACATTACATGAATACTGTTTTAATTTATTCAAAAACGATGTTATGATTTCCATCCATTTACATTAAACCAGTGATAAACCGTTGTTCCTTCACCAGCCTCTGTTTTCTCTCTTGTCTTTCCCTTGTTGGAAACCTTAACCCCATAATAATAAAAGTAGAGGAATAAATGTGAATAAAATTTGCCTGTCAAAAAAAATAATAATAATTTGAACGAAACCACATTCACAAGTTTGTCTACGACTGTTGTATGTGAACATTACCCATGCAAATTTTGGAAATGACATTTGGAAGCAATGGGCAAGCTGTGCTCTCTTCGGTTTTTAAAAAATACACACACACACATACATACATGAATATACATCATATATATATATATATATATATATATATATATATGTCATTCTAGAACTCGGGATACATTTCGTGTCTCCGAGATAAACTTTTTGTTATTTTCCACAAAGGAAATCTTTATTGAATCAGTTTTGAACAATAATGCAAACTATGACAAACTTTCACCAATAGCAGTGCTCGATGTACATTTTAGACCCAATTTATCCATAAAACCTTCACTAAATGACTCCCACCCCACCCCTCCCCCTACATTATTGGCCGTCTTCGACTCCTGATTCATCCATTCAACTTGAATAAACACGAAGTGATTCAGTCTAACAGTCTGTTTTTGGGGGGGCTTATTCTATTAACTGTTTTATATATTTGTCCGTCCCAGTGTTATTGTCAACTCTGTTGACTCTGTTATAAAACCGCATAAAATCCACAAAGACTTTTAATAATACGCATGACACCTGCACCAAGTGATGTCACTTCCTCTAGTGGGAAATTTCAGAAAGGCAGTGAGGTATGGGTAGGTTACGCTTCTTCTCTCATTAATTTGAACAAAATGTTGAGGATTTTACACCAACAGTCAGGCTTGTAGTACTTGAGTCCAGGACTTGTGCCCTAATTTTAAGGACTTGTGATTTGACTTGGACTTGCGCACTGATGACATGGACTCGGACTCGTGCATTGACTGAATTCGGACTCGTAAATGAGAGACGAGAACTTGGATTTTTTTTCTTTATTTTATTTTGTAACGTGCCATAATAATTTGGCATAAGATATTTATATCTGCGTTAATTTTGTACTAATTTCATGCAAGAGAAGAGAATGCACATTCACCTGTTCATACGTCATGTTTAGGAACAAACTAACGTTAATGGCACTAAAATGCCTGGAGAGAAGCCCCTAGGATTGTCCGCTTTGCTTATACAGACTTCTCGTGCAGTGGGAAAAAATGCACTGGTGTGTGTTCCATATGTAGAAAAACTATCGAGGAGACAACGGGGACAACCTCGAACTTCAATCATCATTTGGCGAGACTCCACCCAGAGAAGGAAGTGACACGCTATGTTCATTGCTCTGTTGATAGTGGGCGGGGCTTGCTTGCTGACCGATGAACTAGCTAGTGTTAACCCTCTCTCATGTTATTTGCCCTGTTGAGTAGGCAGGGCTTGCTGAGCGATGAACAAGCTTTTTATCTGTAGCCTGTTAACTAAAATGGCACAGTCGAGCAGTAACGTTAGTCCAACGCAGAGACGGTTTCATATAAAGGCAGCAACAGCCACAGTCAAATGGTGCGGATGGAGTCTTGTTCTCGGACTCGACTCGAAATTTTCTTTAAATGACTTGGACTTGAACATTGAGGACTCGTGACTCGACTGCCATGAGTAGATTAATTATTCGTCAAATCTGTTATTGTGATATTGGAATGAATCTCACTCATTAAAAGAAAAAACAATAATATGATTAAAATCCATAAAATTCTGTTTTTATCCCCCACTGGCTAAAAGGCCCAAAGAGGGATTATGTCGTGGCAAAGTCCATCCATCCGTCCGTCCGTCCCGGAAAGGGTTCTCACCTTCTGAAATCAACTCCTCTCACAATTTTTCGAGGAATTTCACGAAACTTTGTTATAGGACAGTAATACGCATACTGCAATTTCGTTTACAGTATATTGTCATGGGGAATATTGTGCTCTCTTGTTATACATGCCATGTGGTGGCTAGTTTGAGGTTAGCATGTGGAGTTAAGACGCAAAATGGTGGAAAATGTCAACTCGTCAATTGTGTTAATGGATTGCCTAGTTTAATGACAACAGAGTTGATGATGACTAACACAGTCAACACTTGAAAATGTACCTGCAATTATAGAATGGGCCATGTATACATTTTATTCATGTCACTTGCTGCTCACACCAAACTAGTAGCTATGCTAAAAACATCACATTTATACATCACCTGATTTTTACCCTACCCTCGGGGTGAAAAAAAACAAAAAAACAAAAAACGTCTGCTGCTTAAAATACAGTTTTGCCAAAGCCTTTGCTCAATAATGCGGAGAAGAATTCTCAGCTATTCACATAACCATTCGATGCATTCCCTTTGCAACAATGCGACCTTTTCCAGGCCCATATCTATACAGCCTCTCCTTCCTCATCCATGCAAAGGAATGAAGCTCCTGTCAGAGATGCCCCAGCATCCTACAGCAATGCCCTCCCAGGCCTATTTGTATGGAAAACAGAGGTTACGCCTTGACCCCACCCTCTATCAATCAAAACACTCACAATGCTCCTCCATCTGTCTGCTGGTCCGCAGCAGCATTGCGCCTCCATCCTGCCTCGTGTGAATGAAAGGGAGAGGGAGAGGGAGAGGGCCAACGTGGAGAGCCGAGTCTCCAGAAATCCCCCCTCCACCGGTGGCTAATGCTCAAGGGGGCCATTAAAATCAGCAACATCACCAAGCAGTAATGACGAGCAGAAGATCCACTTCCTCTCTCTTTTTAACGCCGTGACTCTTTATGCATCTCTGTGTGACACCGGCGCTGTCCAGATCGCTGTGCGCCGCTTCTTCGGTAACCCCACGCCGTGACCTTCACAACCCCCAGACGCCAATCTGGGGGATAACAGCAAACAAAACGTTGTATCTTCAGCAGTCGGGCGTGGGAGGAATCAAAGACGGCATTGTGGAAAAAAAGCCGAATAGGACAATCTGAGGAGCGAGTCATTGTTAAATTGTCAGTCTGTTGTCAGATGATTAACACGGATAAACTAAGTGAAGGAGGCAAACTTTTAGTTTGCTTTGACGGAAATGTAACAGATGGAGAAGAACTAGCCGTCCTGAAGAAACACGAAAATGAACAGGCACTGCGCAAAAAATACACAATCGATAGCTGATATGATCCTATGATTGCGTCAACTCAAAATGCATAAATAGTATAATCAGTTACAGCAAAATTATATTGTGATAAGCCTTAAATCTATGCGTTTTCATTCTCAGAAGAAAAAAAACCCCAGCGAGATCTCAATTTGACGTCTCCTTGAAAAACAAAAAACCTCTGTCTGCCTCCGAAGCACTTTGCCCTCAAACTCATTGATTGCTCAACTGTCTGCCACTCAGTGATAAAAAGTGCCACCCGAAAGCACGTCTCCCCTGTTTCTCCCACGATCTGGCTCTTTTGTCTCTGAAATGGTGTAATTTCGAGATTGAAGTCATTGCTTGTGGCTTCATCTCCTTCTCTGACAACAATAGGCCGTGAATGCTTTCAGCAATGATGGATAAATTGCCGGGTAGTAAAATATTATATCTAAGGTAGGTGATGGGGCACCGTCTACAGCGTCACTCTCTCCATCAGTCTCATGGCAGCTGAGGTAATTATAGTCTGTTAGTCTGTCTCTCTCGCGCTCCTTCTCGGCATGGGAGAAACCTCTGCTGTTTGTCACCAGCTCATCTACACAAGCAATAGGACAGTAATGGTTCCAATTAACATCTGTTGCCTGACTGGCATTTTCAAAGGCAGTGACAAGCCCCGAAAGTGACCTTTTTCTGATTATTGACCTTAAAAATATACCAAAATTAACTGTCCGTCTAAACCCACATTCCAGTGGCGACAACGTTCATAATGTGTGCCATGATTTGGAGTGAAACATGAACGAAGTATTGGAATGTGCTGTATATTCTCAATTATCGACATATATTATATACGGTAGACACGAGTGTTTTACTGGGAAATACGCCACTCATATTTTTCATACGAGTTACATCCGGAACATGGAGAACCAAAACTGTGACAAATCTCTATATGTCACTCGTGAGGAAATCAATGAATTGTTTTTTGATAAATCTGGGTACTTTTTGTTTGTGAATGTGTCAGTATAATAAAAAGAAAATCACACGTTGACTTGAAGGTATGAAATTAATCTTCTCGTGTTGAAAAACTCGCATTTTTCATGCGACATACATTGCGGATCTGAGTGACATATTTAAATAATATTAGCTGGCGTTGAGTGGTATATCAGATATACCACAAAAAAGCCAGCCAATATTATTATCCATACACATTCCTTTCAACGCGTCTTTCTCTTTCAAAATTCTCTCAAAATCTTCCGTATTTAACGAAGCAAACCTGGCGGCCATATTTGTTTACAAATTGTCACAGTCGCTCACTAGCGCGTAAGTTTTATTTCTCCGACATGTGACATCATGTCTTGACAACCATGCAATATCATAAACCATATCCAACGCTCATTCTCCATCGGGTAGAGTGACGTAAGACATGTAGGATAAGCGATATGCTAACAATATTGCATGCTATCCAACCAAATGAATGAACCCCGCTAGAAGGGAATAGAACACGTTTTTATTCCATCGAAAAAGTGTCCTGTATGTATAATAATTCATGATATTTCACTCCAGTGACGTCACTCCCGGCGTTTTCCCGCTGACTAGACATGCGTTGTCAAAATGGCGAACCGGTTCAAAATTAAAATTCTTTTGATTTAACCTGCGTATTTTTTGTGGATGTGTCCATATAATATAAAGAACATTACACAGTGGCATGAAGATATGAAGTTTATCTTCTCATGGTGAAAAATATTTCACTCATTCGCTTCACTCACTCATGAATATGTTCACCACTTGAAAATAAATTTCATATCCTCATGCAAACATGTAATATTCTTCATATAAAAATTTTAATTTTGAGCCAGTTCGCCATTTTGACAACGCACGTCAAGTCAGCGGGAAAATACTGCGAGTGGCGTCATTGGAGTGAAATATCAAGAATTATTTTACATACAGGACACTTTTTTGATGGAATAAAAACGTTTTCTATTCCCTTCTAGCAGGGTTCATTCATTTGGTTCGACAGCATGCAATATCGTTAGCATATCGCTTATCCTATGTGTATTACATCACTCTACTCGATGGAGAATTAGCATTGAATATGTATCTGTGAGGGCAGCACGGTGGTGTAGTGGTTAGCGCTGTCGCCTCACAGCAAGAAGGTCCTGGGTTCGAGCCCCGGGGCCGGCGAGGGCCTTTCTGTGTGGAGTTTGCATGTTCTCCCCATGTCTGCGTGGGTTTCCTCCGGGTGCTCCGGTTTCCCCCACAGTCCAAAGACATGCAGGTTAGGTTAACTGATGACTCTAAATTGACCGTAGGTGTGAGTGTGAATGGTTGTCTGTGTCTATGTGTCAGCCCTGTGATGACCTGGCGACTTGTCCAGGGTGTACCCCGCCTTTCGCCCGTAGTCAGCTGGGATAGGCTCCAGCTTGCCTGCGACCCTGTAGAAGGATAAAGCGGCTAGAGATGATGAGATGTATCTGTGACGAATCTCAGTCATCCAGGTAGATACTGTAGTAATCTGTGGTTGGTTGAAGAGAGCAACTGGACTTGCTTGAAAAATCTTGAAAACGTTTCGCCTCTCATCCTAAAGGCATCCTCAGTTCTCTGTTCAATGATGGTCGTTTTCAAGAATCTTCAAGCAAGTCCAGTTGCTCTCTTCTACCAACCACAGATTACTATGTACCTGGATGACTGAGATTCGTCACAGATATGTTTCTACGCACTTTGGGAAGAGATCCCTTCGACTGGTGCGGGAGTATGAGAGGACTTCCAGAAAACTGGCAGACATGTTAGCCAGAGAGGATCGTTCATTTTTGTCAACTTGGAATGACCATCATTGAACAGAGAACTGAGGAAGCCTTTAGGATGAGAGGCGAAACGTTTTCAAGAATCTTCAAGCAAGTCCAGTTGCTCTCTTCAACCAACCACAGATTAGCATTGAATATGGTTTATGATATTGCATGGCTGTCAAGACAACATGACATCACACGTCGGAGATGTAAAACGTCCACGCTAGCGAGCGACTGTGACAATTTGTAAACAAAACATGGCTGCCAGGTTTGCTTCATTAAATACGGAAGATTTTGAGAGAATTTTGAAAAAGAAAGACGCGGTGAACACCCGAAAGGAATGTGTATGAGTAATAATATTAGCTGGCTTTTTTTCGTGGTATATCAGATATATTCCATTCAACTACTTGTCTTCGACTTATTCAATATCATGCTAGCTGGATGGAATACATCTGATATACCACTCAACGCCAGCCAATATTATTTAAATATGTAACTCAGATCCGTGATGTATTTCGTATGAAAAATGCGAGTTTTTCAGCACGAGAAGATAAACTTCATATCTTTGTAGCTCGTATGAAAAATACGAGTGGCGTATTTCCCAGTAAAACACTCGTGTCCATACAGATCACTTGATCTTAAAGATTTATTTTTGGCAATTCCATTTTGTTCCCATGAAAATAAAGTCTGTCCCAAAATAAATCAGAAACACTAAAATCAAGGCAGTCCAGTAAAGACGGATTTCATTCAGTACACTACACCCTCTGATGCACAGGCACAGGAAGCACAACCTTGCTTCATTAAATTATTTAACCAAGAATGATGAATGAGTTTATGTGGCAAACTGAGCCAAAGAGCAGAGACAAACAGTCTAACCAGAAAAGGTCATTATGTAAGGAATAAAAACACTTGGGCGCATGCTGTTACGGGAAAATAATCAGCAACAGTGTGGCGTAGCGTGGCCTGATGCGAAGTGGAGTTAATATACCACCCAATGTGTCTTATTCCACCTACACCGCGGCAACTTGTCAGTGATTGCAATTCGATTCATTTATTACGACATATACTTCTTAAAGTTACGTTAAGCATTGTGGAACGTCCACAAAACAAGTTCGTTCCTGTTAGCACATGTTCCCCGTACCTTTATATCTGACTGTGACAAAGCACTGAAACTGGAGACTCCTTCCAAAACATTTTAAATACCTCCTCAGAGAAAAAGTCACTGTATAAACAACTACACACTTTTTTTTTATTTGTTTACATGGCGCATCCATTATACAAGTCTCTGTGTAAGTTATTACGGAGTGCAGGTGGCCAAGTGGTTAGAGCGCTTGACCGCTAAGCGAACGGTCCCTGGTTCGAGCCTCAGCTCGACGGGGATCTGGGGCTCGCTCCCTGTCCACCCAGCAGTGAATGGGGACCTGGTGGAAACACTGGGGAAGTTAAAGGCGGCGAGGAAAGGAACTGGCCACCCTACCTCACTATGCCGATGGCCCAGGACAAGTGCGCTCTCTAACAGGCACTCCCCCAATGTACGAATCGTATATGGGACTCCCCTTTGCTTTTGTAAGTTATTACTATAGAAATGAATAAACATTGCAGCCAGAACGATTGTCCGAGCTGCTGTTATAGAATATTAAACAACACTTTCTGACCAATCAGAATTGAGTTCTCAGCGACTTTTCATAAAACACTGCGATATTTGGCTTCACCTTTGTAATACAGCACTTTATCTGTACCTCTATTGCTGGATATTATATTTGAAGGGATCATTTGCATTGCTGAAATAACTCTTTATTTTCAAAATACGTCCAGTACATGAAGTATTCACTGTGCCAGCAAAGTTTAAAAAAAAAAAAAACCACCTGTGCTCAGTATTAGAAGAGTCAGGACACCACCCACGGTAGACCCACCGCACCCACTCACCCAGACCCAAGCCACGCAAGGACGAGAGATCCCCCCGCTCTTCAATTTGTCCTTCCAAGGATTGTCTTTTATTGATGACTTTCTAGGTCAGCGACCCCGAGTGCTTTTCAAAGGATCTAAAAGGCACCCAGATGGGCCAGCTCAAGAAGGAGCCTATTGTCGCAGATTTTCTATAGTGTCTTACAAATGAAATGCGCAGGAGCCATTAGCCCTCAGTGGATTGTTTTATGGGCTGGGTGCCCCTCTCATGGGGGGTAATGATGACAGTGCAGGCCACAGATCAGTCATTTCAACAATTGCAGCGTAGGCCCTTTCTTAAGACAAGAGGCTTTGGCTTCTCTTCTCTTCTCTTCTCTTCTCTTCTTTTGCCATTGCTTTTCACTGGGAATAAACTCCTGGTTCGGTTCACAATGGAGAGCCAAGATGTTGCAAGTTTGGTAAGCTGCGGTGACAGTGCAAACAATCTGTTCCTCCACCTTCGAACTGGGACTGTGTGCACCATTTCAGGGAATATTCAAGCTCCATGTGAATCATTAACCAACACATGAAGTGCAAATGGACTTCATGACGGTGTATTCAAAAATAACGACTCTCCACCATAATAAAATGTCTTTTATTGGCTTTTTAGGACTCTTTGTGCTGTCCTAAAAGATCTCCGAGGTGCCCATACCGGCTTGTTCAAGAAGGGAGCTGTTGCCATGGTGCGCTTTTTCCGTTCATTTTGCTGAACATAGCATTATTTTCAGTTGTCGTGCCAGACCTCAGGCAGGTAAAACCTCGACCGTGTTTCCTTAAGGGACAGGAAAGGCAGGTGTCAGCTTTCCACCTCATCCACCCCGATCTATGTGCAAACTCGCAGACTGGTGGCCGTGTGAGCTCAGCAGATAAGCTTCGGCTAACCCTGACATCACCTTATTGAATTAAGCTGTTTGTGTAGGTGGCCACTTGGGAAGGAGTCTCTACCTTCTCTTCTCACCTGTTGACAGGTGGGACAGAAGTCAAAGCTACCTCAGAGGAAATTAGTGAGCAAGTTCATTTGGGTGCCAGCTGGGTTTGATTATAAATGATTTTGATGAAGATTTTTTGACAGGTCTTTGTTCGAACAAAATGGGGATGTAGGTACAAATTGGCACAAAGATTGTCTGCTTGAGCAAAGAAATGGTATTAATTTAAAAAAAAATACCGTATAGCATTCAATTGGCACATCCGTATAATTCAGAGATTTGGTTTGAGCCATGAAAAATATAAGAAAATTCTCAGAAAAGCTTCTATCCCACCTTGATAGTTTTCCACCTTCATATCCAAGTTTGAGTCAGTGTTTATTCCTACTGCTGTTGTGCTGACTTTGATTAGTTGATTACTGATTCCGATATTTTTAGCCAAAATGAATGTGAGGGTAGCAACAGGACTACAAGTCCACGTCGCCAGTTTTTACAGTTTATGACCCACCTGTCAATTAGTTGAAGGTTGAAATTATATAAGTTTTATTACGGATTTCATTTACACTGTGCCGCTAAATGACAAGCTGTAATGAAGAAAATACATTCTGACAGAATTATTTTTACTACCAGTTGTTCTAATGCTGTGCGACTCTTCAGTCAGTAAACACTGTTGGGAGAAAAAAAGTCGCAATGAAAACACAAATCATTCCCCAGGACTGAACGAATGACACTCAACTATCAATACAGTTTCAACAAGATAGCGTGAATAGTTCATTAAAACCCATCCTGAATTATTCAAAGTCCCGCCTGTGCCAGGACCAGGTCTTCCCAGGCAGTCTCCTGTCCCAGTACTAACCAGGGATAGATTTCCCAAAAGCCTCTTAACTTCATTGTGCTGCTCACTCTACCATTTAACGATGGTCTTTGTGCTACAATGCTTTTGAGAAACTTAGCACAGGCCCTTAAGGTGCATTGGGTGGCACCAATCTCCGCTCCTATAGCCCTTGGCCTCTTGCCTATTGAGGTTTTTCACCCACGTGACCAAGTCATGTGATGCATCGTTAGGCTGCCATTTTGGACGTCACGGCTCGAATCAGTTTGAATGCGAGGAAGGCGACAAACGAAAAACATAAAAGAAAAAGGAGCGAGATGCAGAAAACACCTTCACTATCCAGCGACGTAGGGCATTTACAGGGCGAGCAGAGGGAGAGGTATTTGCAAAAACTGAGGTTAGCAGGCATAAAGAACGACGTTTACCTGCTTCCACCAGGATTGTTCACTGACGTTCGGAAGTACACGAAGCCCTCGTCTTTATCTGACTTCGTCCCACATGATCTGTATACCTATGTCGTTAAAAACCCATCGCCATACACAGGTATTGATCTGAAAGCGTATAAGAGTTTGGATGCCTACAAATATTTTGTGTCAGGCTGGGTAACATGCCTACATCAGTGGGTCGTCCCTGGAGCCGGTGGTCGCCATCTTATTACAGCTAAGGTTTGTTCACATTTTCATTTACTTTCGGTCCTCAGGATAAACAAAATGTTATTAAATGTCATTGAAATAACTTCTTAGTCTGTTGAGACATGGCCCGTTATAAATTTGCTGTTACCAGGCAATGACCAAGAACTGTATTATTAGGGTCGGTGTCTGTGTTGTAGCAGTGTACTAGCAGCTAGCTGTTAGCACTAGCTAATGTCAACAACATAGTAGCTAGTATTTACGTTCAGTCATTTGGATGACTGTTAAAACCTTTCAGTCTCAAGTTTTTCCTTTACTGTATTTACTAGTTTACTGTAATTATGATCCGGCAGCTATTTACACCGGATCCAGTGTAAATAGCTGCCGGAGAGCGCTCCGGCTTGCTCCCCCTCAAATTAAGCAGCGCGCTCTGGCTTGCTCCCGGGAGCAAGCCGGAGCACGCTGCTTAATTTGAGGGGGAGCAAGCCGGAGCGTGCTCCGGAACCTCAGCCGGAGCACTCCGGGAGCAAGCTGGAGCGTGCTGCTTAATTTGAGGGGGAGCAAGCCGGAGCGCGCTCCGGAACCTCGGCCAGAGCACTCCGGGAGCAAGCCGGAGCGCGCTGCTTAATTTGAGGGGGAGCAAGCCAGAGCGCGCTCCGGCAGCTATTTACACTGGATCCGGTGTCTGTCACACGTTTTTTTTCAAGCTGGTTCTCCCTCTCTGTCTGCAGCGTTAGTATGTAGCTTGACCTTCAAAATGGCGGACACCGGGGCGTCACGTGACCCTGTGACGTCAGGTGAAAAACCTCAATACAGCTAGGGTTACAGTGGGGGGGTGATTCCTCTGGTAACTGCAAGAGTTTGACTCCCTACTTGCAGCATGCCTTGCCAGATACTATTTTTACAATGGTCCTTGGCATGACCCAACCGTGAGTAGAACTCATGAGCTCCCGATCAAGAGACAGACACACTAACCACTAGGCCAGCTCTCGGTATCCTGAATTATTAGATAACCTCAATTAAGCCTTTATAGGCTTTGTACAAGCTTTGAGCCTTCAAACGATCAAACTGCAATGATCTCCCGATTTGGCAATGCTACCCAGCACTGATCACACAGATCAGTATTTTTCAAACACTGTCTTCAACTGCATTTGTGAAGCTGCCGGGTGATTATCATATGTAATTTGTGAGTTGGTGCTGAGGGACTGAGGGACTCCTTTAATCCTCTTTGGCTGGCAGCTGCCTGGACCTCTCTTCCCATGTTTTGCTAATTTGGGTCTGTGATGTGCTACACTTGCTCAGTGTTGATTGTTATCAGCAGTACAAATGCTGAGGGAAATTGGACTGATCTGAGCGGGGAGCCTGGTCCATGGATCCAAGTCCTATCTTGGCACATTTGCATAAAAGGCAGGGGGCACTGATATAAGATATAAGATAAGCAGGTGATGCACATTTTGCGATCACAGGCCGTGACCTTAATCGAGGGTGGGGTTGGGTGGGAACAGGGGTGTTGATCAAAATCTATAAAAGATAAGATGTTTACTAGACAAACGGATTAGACGGGTGTTTTATTTACGAGGTAACCCTCTTGGGTGGATATCAAACCCATCAACAAATAAATGGTATTAATTATCAACTACGTGATGAAAGATTTTTTTTGCTCAACAGAAAATAAAGAATTAGCACAACAATTTCCCAGCTGGGTCACTCTTGTCCTTTTTGTTCCTTTCTAAACACCGAAGATAAATTTGTGCACTGGGTTGGTCTATATACCCTGGTCTTTGCTGCAATTCTCCTCAGATCCATGAAGGCCCAAAATGAATGTTAACACAGCAACAATAACCTTCTCTCTGACCAGCATTAAAGCCCATGGTACCAAACAGAGAGGTGAGTGCTTGAACGCCACTGAGTAGGGCATTGTTTAATGCCAGTAGGTGTGTTTTCAATTCAAGACCCCCTGCCACTAAGCTTTTACAGTTCCCCAGGTTTCCTACAGTGCTGGAGTTGCCAACGAGCTCACACTGTACTCACACTCACAGTCATTTAGCAGAGCCTCGGCTCTGCAATCCTGACCCTGTTTATCGATCCCATCCCACTTACTGACTCAGCCATTTTCTGTCAAACTGCAATGAGCCAAAAGCCTCTGCTACCCATTCCTGACCCTTAGCCCTGTCTGAGCAATATTGAAATACGGAGCTAGATCTGCAATGGAGAAAGGTGGATGATGGGATTCCTGAGTGAAAGGCAGGAGCCTCTCGGCAGGATGCATCACAGTTGGCATCTGAGGTATTCCACGAACAAAAAAGCTCTTCCACTCGCCTTTCAGTCCACCCATCACTCTAGCTTTCTTTGCAATGCCCTGTTTAGTCATTCCTAAGCAAAGAAACTGGATATTGGAAAGTTTCTCACTGACATTTCTTTCCAAAGACCACAATGAAAATGATGGGTCTTTTGTTAGTGATCAAATCTTGGCAATCCAACATCTCTACCACCAAAATCTCCCCTTTCTTTGGGGGATTTCTTGTATTTCACAGATCAACTAATGGTCTTCATTGAACATCCGAACTCTATTTGTGATCCCTAGGTTCACAAATAATGAAGCAAAGTCCCAGTAAAAATGTGAGTCTTTGGAGCAGTTTCAAAACACAACCAGACTAGTGGAATTAACCCCATCATATGTGGGAACATGTGGGCAGATCAAGGTCCAGCAAGTGATAAAGCCTTGGCTGCAAATGGCCAGCATGTTCATCTGATCTGAATCCTGTTTGATTTCTATCCCCTCCAAGGATAGATCCCCCCACCCGATACACAATTTATACCATACACTCGCGTTTGGGCAACAGAGCATCAGCCTGCCACATATGGATCCTCCCTTGATATCATTCAGCCAGCGTGTAATCTTATTATGCAAAGTCTTAATCCGTACCTACGTCCCAATGCCCCAAGGGTCGCAATATTGTGATATCAAGGTGCAAGGAGGTCATGTTGTGTGATCACTTTTTTTTAATTCTTTTGAGGAGATGAGGGACTTGGAGGACAGTCCCAAGAGCCCAACATGCTGGATTGAGAGAGAGAGAGAGAGAGAGAGAGAGAGAGAGAGATACCAAGTGGAGACCTGCTATATGTTTTTTTTTTTTTGAATGATGAGATTGACACACCGTCTCCAGCAAGGATTAGACTTGATTTGAAGCAGTGGGATTTTTCCAGCAGACACATTATTGGACAGGGGAATAAGAGGCCACCAGCGTGGTGAAATTGGATCAGGATTGGCATTCACTGAGAGTCAGCGGTGGCAGCTAAAACAGCAGCCGCCTCACCAATTTCTCTCTCCTTTCAGGTGGAGCCACCTCCAGTGACTTGGAAAGAGAGAGGATGGGAAGAAAGGGGGGGTGAAGAGAAATTGAGGAGAGAGGGAGAGCAAGAAAGAGAAAGAGTGGTGGGGGTGATAATTTTGAGGTCTGTGAGGTTTAGCAGCAATGTAATGAGATTAAGTGTAACACCTTTGCGAGTGAAAAAAAAGCCACCTGGTGCTGTTACGGGCGGAGAAAGAGAGGGCACTAATCCTTTCCCATCTCTGGGACATCATTCAGAAAGGCCGCAAGTGATTTCCGCTCTGCGAGCCTCGAGTTAATTCCATCACCAGGCGAGACAAGAGAAAGAGAGTGGAAGGAAAATAAAGGGTAGAGCTCATTGTCCATAACCAAAGCCCCCAAAACCCACAGATAAGATGTTATTCGAAAGTTCAAAGGGGAGTTAGAATTAATTCTCCAGAATTAATCATGAATTAAAACAATCAGGTCTATTGATTGATTCCAACAAGTTTTCCAGATCAAGCTTCCCCCATTTTTGTGGATTTAAAACCTTAATATACATTAAATTAATGCAATTTTTCAGACGTTCTTATCCAGAGCAACCTGGGAAGCAATTGGGGCTTAGGTGCCTTGATCAAGGGCACTTCAGCCATTCCTGCTGATCCAGTGACCTTTTGGTCCCAAAGCTGCTTCTCTAACCATGAGGCCATGGCTTCCGAAATGATGACATTATTGTTGTTAGAGTGAAGAAATAATTGGTTTAACAATTTGGTACAAAGTTAATTACAAACGTAACTATTTTTTGTCTATCAAGTTGTGCATTCATCACCTTCTCCCTTGTCTAGCACTGTTGCCAGGTCAGGGTCCATGTGGACCCTACTGATCCATCCATCCATTTTCCATAACTGCTTATCCTGTGCAGGGTCACAGGCAAGCTGGAGCCTCTCCCGGCTGACTATGGGCGAGAGGCAGGGTACACCCTGGACAAGTCACCAGATCATTGCAGGGCTGAGACAAACAACCATTCACACTCACATTCACACCTATGGTCAATTTAGAGCCACCAATTAGCCTAACCTGCATGTCTTTGGACTGTGGGGGAAACCCACACAGACACGAGGAGAACATGCAAACTTCACACAGAAAGGCCCCCATTGGCCACTGGGCTCGAACCCAGAACCTTCTTGCTGTGAGGCAACAGTGCTAACCACTACACCATCATGCCTACTGATCCACACGTCATATTAATTGAAGCGTAGTTTTACACCGGATTCCCTTCTTGCTGCAATCCTCCCTTGGACTTGGGAAACAACCATTCTCACACATGTTCACACCTATGGAAAATGCAGAGTAGCCAGCTAAACTAACTACTGTACATGTCTTTGGACTGCGGGGAAAACCGGAGCACCTGGAAGAAACCCACGTAGACACTGGGAGAACATGCAGAACATGCTCGACCCTAGAACCTTATTGCTGTGAGGCGACAGAGCTAACCGCTATACGACTGTGCGGCCGCTTGTGCATTGTCAAGTATTAAGGCTAGCTGGCACTAGTGAAGAGAACTTGTTTTGCTATAACGAGAGACCTGTGCAGGTCTGAGCTCAGCCTTTGTCTGATTGGGAGATAGAAGCTACGGTACATAAATAGAAAAAATAACGCACTCGTTAATGCCAGGATTCAAACCAGCGTTGCAAAATCCACACCTTTCCTGGACAGTGCTCTGGACTGCTCAGCCACAGAGGATTACATCGTGAGCGGAGGTTGTGTAATGTCACACTTACATAGTATGCAGTACCACCACACCATGACTGTGGAATCGCTACCTGAGGCTGGCACGCCAATTACATTCTTAAACACGCTCAAACTCGGTTAAACATACACATTCAGACAGGTGCCTCTATAGGCTTCAGCTAAAGGCTGAGCCAAAAAGTATGAGATACAAACTCCATCATGACATTACTATTATGGTTCAGTCTTCACCAGAACATTAGACTACTCTCAAATGTCAGTAAATGGCGATCACAGGAACACAATGGAAGGTTAATGGTTTTCGACTTCCAACTTCATCAAATGATTTAATAAACAAACTGAAGTCCAATACTAAACATCCATCCATCCATTATCTGTAACCGCTTATCCTGTGCAGGGTCGTGGGCAAGCTGGAGCCTATCTCAACTGACTATGAGAGAGAGACGGGGTACACCCTGGACAAGTCGCCAGTTCATCGCAGGGCTGACACACAGAAACAAACAACCATTCACACTCACATTCACACCTACGGTCAATTTAGAGCCACCAATTAGCCTAACCTTTGGACTGTTGGGGAAACCGGAGCACCCGGAGGAAACCCATGCAGACACAGGGAGAACATGCAAACTCCACACAGAAAGGCACCCGTCAGTCGCTGAGCTCAAACCCAGAACCTTCTTGCTGTGAGGCAACAATGCTAAGCACTACACCACCGTGCCACTCAAATACTAAACAACAAAACACAAATCTTTTTGGAAATTAGGCGACTGGGGGAGAATAGCTTCAGTCAGTCTACAGAGAGAGATGACACATATTAATTTCAGTGACACATAAGCATTTGAACTTTTGATTCTGGGCCAAAGCGGCGGCACGGTGGTGTAGTGGTTAGCGCTGTTGCCTCACAGCAAGAAGGTCCGGGTTTGAGCCCCGTGGCCAGCGAGGGCCTTTCTGTGCAGAGTTTGCATGTTCTCCCCGTGTCTGTGTGGGTTTCCTCTGGGTGCTCCGGTTTCCCCCACAGTCCAAAGACATGCAGGTTAGGTTAACTGGTGACTCTAAACTGACCATAGGTGTGAGTGTGAATGGTTGTCTGTGTCTATGTGTCAGCCCTGTGATGACCTGGCGACTTGTCCAGGGTGTACCCCGCCTTTCACCCGTAGTCAGCTGGGATAGGCTCCAGCTTGCCTGCGGCCCTGTAGAACAGGATAAAGTGGCTAGAGATGATGAGATGAGATTCTGGGCCAAAGCTGCACCAAATGCTGGCTTGAAAAATTCAGTGGCATGAAGAACCACGGGCGGCACGGTGATGTAGTGGTTAGCGCTGTCGCCTCACAGCAAGAAGGTCCGGGTTCGAGCCCCGTGGCCGGCGAGGGCCTTTCTGTGCGGAGTTTGCATGTTCTCCCCGTGTCCGTGTGGGTTTCCTCCGGGTGCTCCGGTTTCCTCCACAGTCCAAAGACATGCAGGTTAGGTTAACTGGTGACTCTAAATTGAGCGTAGGTGTGAATGTGAGTGTGAATGGTTGTCTGTGTCTATGTGTCAGCCCTGCGATGACCTGGCGACTTGTCCAGGGTGTACCCCGCCTTTCACCCGTAGTCAGCTGGGATAGGCTCCAGCTTGCCTGTGACCCTGTAGAACAGGATAAAGCGGCTAGAGATAATGAGATGAGATGAAGAACCACTTTGATAAAGTTGTCAAAGTATAGCATAAGGCCTGTAGAGCTGTAATACAATGCAACATTACATTATATTACACTACGCTGTGCCAGTACTTTGCATATAAACACAATTTTCTTTGAAATATCAACACATTAACCAGACATAAAAGTATTCAATGTGTTATTTTATTTGTGGTAAAATTATATTGTTTTTATTGGTAATTACACACAGGTTGCACATAGACATTGTGAAATCACCCCAAATCCCAGTAAATTTAACTACTCAAGCTGTCAAAATGACCAAAATGTTTAGCATTTAGCAGATGCTCTTATCCAGAGCAACGTATAACATATTCAGAGCAGCCTGGGATTAGGTGCCTTCCTCAAGGGCACTTAAGCCATTCCTGCTGATCCAGGGAATCAAACTGGTGACCTTTTGGTCCCAAAGCTACTTCTCTAACATTTAGGTCATGACTTCCCCACTTATTTGGTTAGATTGTTATATTAGGTGGTAAAACAGTTTCTGATGAAGATACACTATAATTAATTATCCATCTAGATTCTGGGGAAAAAATAATTACAATATTTGGGCAACCACTTGTAGAAGAACCCATACTGTAAAAAAAAAAATGTTGGACTGCTATTAATAAAATTGATGAATGAACTAGAAAGGAACATTTGTGCAGATGAACAGTGATAAGAAAATAAATCAACCGCAGGATAATACAATGCCAAAAATGATTTCTTGTTAAGATAAAATATCTTTAACATGGGTGAATTTATCTAATATCTAACAGTTATTCTACAAAATCGAGTCGTACATGAGCTGATAGCCGATGACGTGCGTAGCACCGAGTTGTCTATAAGGCATGCACGATGAGATTGAGTGGAATAACTGTTTTATTCTATCCACATTCACTGGATTTTGAGAAATTGAGCATTTTTATTTTTTGCAAATTCAATAAATAAAAACTTTATACAAAACATCTGACAAAATAATTTCCGCTTAGAATGGAAACAAACCGGCGAAATGACAGGAGCAATTTGAGAAAAATGCGATAATAATAATTCTTGAAAAAAAAAGACACGTTCTTACCATCAAATACTTTCATTCCATATTCTTTTTTTTTTTTTTTTTGGGGTTTTGTTTTCAAGTAGAGTTTTTATTTCCTCCTTGGTTGGTTCAGCAACACATGCCGCCATTTTTTTCTCTCTTCACGGTATATGAGCTGATATCCTAGTAGTAGAGTAGCCAATCAGAGCGTGCGATGGCTCATATCCAGTGAACGTAGATAGAATAATTCTAGGTAGATTGTTATAACTCAAATATAAGATTATTTAGCTTAGATGCTTTTCCTCATTTCAAGCTTGAAATTTTCTTATTCTATTGATTGGCAGATAATTTTGCTAATTTTAAAGGTAGACTGACTTTCGGATTTTTCAAGTGTACTGTACTGTAGGTACCGTAATAAACAGAATTTTCCCCAACACCCAATTATTTTTCTTTAGTGGACTGAAAGCTACTGAATTCGAGTCACAGACTTCCAGGGTTTTTTTTTTAAATAGAACAATTAATGAATTTAGGGTCACATGGCCCCAAATTCTCCGCTATTATTTTTTACTTCACCATGACGCAATCCAAAATACTACATCATGCATGATGTGGTGGGCTTTCCCTGTTCACACAAGGCATTGTGGGATACAAATTTGAAACAGGAGAGAAAAATGGAGGACGCGAATGAAATGTAGAAGACTGACTACAGTAACGGAAAGCAAGAAGAAAAGCCGTTATGTTCTATACGAAGGAAAGGAAACGCAGGACCAAACTAATAAATATCGGTGCTCAGCGAGCACGTCGGTGTGATCAGCTGTTCGTTTAGCGACAGAATGATGGAACTGTCAGTGCACGCTCAAAGGGAAACCTGTAGATGGTAGTAATGCAACATTGTGGATGCCAGCTGCTGTAAAACCCAAAAGAAGAAAAAGAAGATGACGCCGAAAGGCAAACCTGCGCATGCGCACACGGACTGCTCGACTGCGCAAAGCGAGCAATTTCATGCACATTATTTGCTCGGGAATCCTCTCAAATTAAATTAAATTAAATAACTTCCCACCGAGGGGCGGCACGGTGGTGTAGTGGTTAGCGCTGTCGCCTCACAGCAAGAAGGTCCGGGTTCGAGCCCCGTGGCCGGCGAGGGCCTTTCTGTGTGGAGTTTGCATGTTCTCCCCGTGTCCGCGTGGGTTTCCTCCGGGTGCTCCGGTTTCCCCCACAGTCCAAAGACATGCAGGTTAGGTTAACTGGTGACTCTAAATTGACCGTAGGTGTGAATGTGAGTGTGAATGGTTGTCTGTGTCTATGTGTCAGCCCTGTGATGATCTGGCGACTTGTCCAGGGTGTACCCCGCCTTTCGCCCATAGTCAGCTGGGATAGGCTCCAGCTTGCCTGCGACCCTGTAGAAGGATAAAGCGGCTACAGATAATGAGATGAGATGAGAACTTCCCACCGACTAGTGGCCTAGTGGTAGCGTGTCCGCCTCTCGATCGGGAGATCAGGAGTTCTATTCACGGTCGGGTCATACCAAAGACCATCATAAAAAAAAAATGGTACCTACTATCATCTGGCAAGGCACGCTGCAATACAGATGTGCATGGGGAGTTAAACTCTCGTGGTTACCAGAGGACTAGCCCCCCACTGTAACCCTAGCTATGTAATAGGTGAGAGGCTGAGGGCTACGGAAACGGAGATCGGCGCTGCCCAATGTGCCACCATACAGGTTGGGCCTGGTTAGTACTTGAGTGGGAGACTGCCTAGGAATACCAGGTACTGTAAGTGGCGCGGGAAGGACTTTGACTTTTTTTTTTGAAATAACTTCCCAGCCACAGGATGGCCTGTTTAAAAAAAAAAAAAAAGATATTACAGAAATCCGTCTACTTTTAAGCATTTAAATTCTAGAAAGAAGCAAAATTATCTGCCAATCAGTAGAATAAGATAATTGTCTAAAAGTGTCTAAAAGTCAGCTAAATAATCTTATATTTGAGTTCTAATAAATCTTCTAATAAAAATATTAGATAAATTCACCCGTATTAAAGATATTTTCTCTGAACAAGAAATCAGTTTTTGCAGTGCGACTGTAATTCACTGTGTCACTCACAGGACCCCATCAGTGATTATTTTCTTTTAACAGCCTGCCTTATTGTTTCATATTGAATCATCACCATCATAACTTCTGCATCCCATCCCATAAAACCACCAATGAGCAAGATAACCGATGGCCAGTAGCCAAGTGTGTCTCACAGTAAAATGTTGACCAGTCAGATTAAACCTTGGAATAACCATCCTTCAGATTTACAGTTAATAGCTGATAATGCGCGAGCGGCCCCCTGAGACGCGAGGCTACAAAACAACCTTGGCCTCGCATGTCACAGGAAGCCTATGTGTGCCATTCTGAATGACATGAGAACATTTAGAAGCAGACACATGGGGGCTTTTCCAGTGATGGGGTCAACATAATGAACACAAGGGAGGGTGTCGGGTGGGTGTGGATGTGGAAGGAGGGAGGGGAAGCGTCTGCATGATTAACAATCTGGGGTTATTTTTAAATCAGGTCCGGGCAGGTTTGGGCTTGCAGGGTGTGGGTGGGGGGATGGGGGGGGCACTCCAGGGCCTGTGGGCATCTCTGGGCTCTAGTGACGTTGCTTACAATGGGGACACGGTCACAGTGAGACTCCCCTCTGGCAACTGCTTTCACAACAAACGTGTAAATAGGCTCTTAAACCCGAACGTTGTTGCAGACTTTCACTTGGTAACAAGGCATCGTTTTATATGGCAGCAGGAGTTGAAGAGTTTGCTAGGGCAGAAGTGATGGTGGTTTTAAAAGAAGGATAAATGTGCCCCAGGCCTGGAGAGTGAATGGGTTTTGAATGTTTGAGTCCAGGGTTGCCAGGTCTCAGCAAAATCTCCATCTCAACTACATCTCAAAGTCCTGAAAGTAGCCCAAAGCGTTCTTTGCAGAGTAAACAAGGTCACTGTGGAGCATGCATATTTCTGTTTTAGAGCATCTTTTGTATAAATTTAGTTATGAAATTTGGCAAACTCTCTTCTCCAGAGCGCCTTAGACTTATCTCATTTATGCAGCTGAGCAGTTGAGGGTTAAAGGAGAACTGAAGGCAAATGTTTTATCATTAAAATTCTATTTATCTCATTTTTATTAAATATACGAATGCATTTTTGATCGCTATTTTCTCGCTGCTATAGCAAGTTATGAGTGTTTGAAATACGCTCTGTAATATATCAGTCCGTACGTCAAAGCGACGGCCGTAAACGAGATTCGTTGAGACCTGTGCGAGACATCGTAGGACGGAAGTAAAACGTACAGCGGAAATCAAAGTGACCAACATCTGTCAATGCTGATGCAATCAAGCTGGAAGTTTTGTTTGCTTTGATAGCAATCAGGAAAGTTTGAAAAAAGTAGGCAGTAATCGTCATTTAAACTCGTTTTTGTGCAGCATTTCGTTTGGAAAACGGTTTTCAAAATGGCAGCACTGACACCTGGCTGACACTTCACGTTTCGAAGTCTCGTGAAGATCGCGCGGATAAGCGACGTCTGCCGTGGACCAAACGAACTAAATTCAACATGGCTGAAAACCGAATAGGCCGATAAGTATAATATTTAATTGCTTAGCTGCCAATACGAGTCACGATATAAGGTTACTAAAACCGAAAACGTAATTGAATAACAAGTTAATTAAGAAATAAAGCAAGTTTAAAAATGACTTCAGTTCTCCTTTAAGGGCCCAACAATGGCAACTTTAAAGTGCTAGGATTTGAACTTGCAACCTTCTGAACAGCCGTCCAACCGCTGAAGTCCCAAATCGCATTTTCTCAACCGTCGCAAGACGTTCTTCTTGTGGTTGTCTTTTAGACCTGGCGTTCTGGTGGTAAATCTGACGAAACACGTAGAATGAATATTACCAACTTCATTTGAACATGCTCTCATTAACAAGACTTTTGCCACCGCCTATGCAATCCCAAATAAACGACCCCTGGACTTGCTTTTTCTTCCCACAACCTTTCCCCAAACCTAGCACAATTTGCGATAAAAACTGCAATCGTGGCAACCCTGCTCATGTTCAGAGGAAGTTAAAATTGTCTCTGGGTTGAGGATGGGCGTTGCAAGGTGATGGTTTGATTTAATGATGTTGAATCACACCGATCACCCTCTCCAGCTTTCTCTCTCTCTCTCTCTCTCTCTCTCACACACACACATTTATACAGGATTGTACTGAGGGCTGTTAGTGTTAGTGCCAGTTGAGTGAGCCAGATGATGGGTTGGGCAGTAAACCTCTAGCTCTCTGACACAGTGTCTAACATAAACAAAGAAACAATGAGAGTGCAAGCACAGGGCCGCCTGCAATCCATCAGCCCCCATCACACAAACACGCATACAAATACACACACACACACTTTTCAGAACACAAGACGATACACATGTAGCACGTACATCATATTAATGTAAAAATTCTACCCACAATAATAAATCACTATTTGTTATTAATAGAGAAAACACAAACAATGGCCTGTGAATTACTAATAATCACAACCTTAGCCTCATAGTATATTTAATTAAAAAAAAAAGATCTATGATCATTGGAAACCCATGTTCTCCATCGCTAAACTCCTGCTAGTAAGCTAGTTTAAATCTGTCGCACGTAAACATGAGTGGGATTCGGGAACGTGTCCTCAAAAGCAATACTCGAATACAGTGTCTTGCAAAAGTATTCATCCCCCTTGGTGTTTTGGCGCATTATAAGCTGGAATTAAAATGGATTTTTGGAGGGTTAGCATCATTTGATTTACAGGTGGTATGGTAGCGTAGGGCGGCACGGTGGTGTAGTGGTTAGCGCTGTCGCCTCACAGCAAGAAGGTCCTGGGTTCGAGCCCCGGGGCCGGCGAGGGCCTTTCTGTGTGGAGTTTGCATGTTCTCCCCGTGTCTGCATGGGTTTCCTCCGGGTGCTCCGATTTCCCCCACAGTCCAAAGACATGCAGGTTAGGTTAACTGGTGACTCTAAATTGACCGTAGGTGTGAATGGTTGTCTGTGTCTATGTGTCGGCCCTGTGATGACCTGGCGACTTGTCCAGGGTGTACCCCGCCTTTCGCCCGTAGTCAGCTGGGATAGGCTCCAGCTTGCCTGCGACCCTGTAGAAGGATAAAGCGGCTAGAGATAATGAGATGAGAGATGGTAGCGTAGTCACCTCATAGCAAGAGGGTTCTAGGTTCCAGCCCAGTGGCCTTTCTGTGAGGAGTTTGCATGCTGTCTGCATGGGTTTCCCCCACAATCCAATTAGGTTAATTGTCCACTCTAAATTGTCCATAGGTGTAAGTAAGGTGGTGTTTACATTAGACCGTATCCGTCTCGTTTTCATCGCGGATGCACTGTCCATTCACATTAAAACGCTGGGAAACGACTCCACAGGCGGAACAACTTGAATCCGCCAGGGCCCACGTATTCAACCCAGTTCATATGTGATCCGGTGCTGTGTAAACATTGAGATACAAGGAAACGCAGTGCTGAGCTCTAGCTGACGTCGTCATTGGACAACGTCACTGTGACATCCACCTTCCTGATTCGCTGGAGTAAAGAGTATAAAAGTATGTATAAAAAAAGTATATTAAAGAGTATAAAAGTATGAATGTAATGCTTTGCTTTGTCATTCTTAATGTTGTTCATGGTAAGATGCAAATACTGCCCATTGTGTAGTTATGATTGTCTTTAGGCTTGCCATCCTTCCACTTGCAAGTGGTGAGTGACTTGCGCATGCCCGATATGCACTGGGATCACACACACAGCGGCTCAGTCCCGAATCACTACTCGTGCGCTTCACTCGCGCGCTCTGTGAGCTGCGCAGGGCCGGAGTGCGCACCCTCCAGAGGGCACTCGCTGTTCAGGGCGGAGTGATTTGGAGTGCAGCCGCTGAGGAGGAAGCGCTGAGCCGCACTGACACATTTCAACTTACGTGCCGTCTAATTAGTCATGTGATGAGCGTATCCGTGTATTGGCGTTGCTGTGTGCACGCAAATCGTGTATTGGCGTTGCTGTGTGCACGCGAATCGTTTTAAAAACGTTAATCTGATTATCCGCTGATGCGGTCTAATGTAAACACCACCTAAGTGTGTGTATGGTTGTTTCCCAAGCCCAGAAATAGGACAGGTTGCAGCAGGAAGGGCATCCGGCATAAAAATATACTCCAATTCATATAGCAACCATGATGCTCACAATAAAACAACTTGCACCTTTAAAGTGGTAGGCATGTTGTGTAAATCAAATGGTGCTAACTCCCCAAAAATCCAGCTTGTAATACTTCTCGGACCTGCCTGATCCATCCTGATGCCCTACTTCTGGCTGGAGTCTCATCACGTCGCTCCTGTAGAGGACGGCCCCATATGGACAGTCGAAAGTCGCACTTAGAAGATGCTCTGGACACTTAGAGTAATGCTTTTATGCCTGAGGACTACAGTTGACTTACTAACTTTAGGACTGCAGTCGTCATGAACAGTTTTGCACTCAAGTCTCCATCAATGAACAGTTTATAACTTCAACAAAACAGACTTCATGTTAAAACTATAATGAATTTCCTGGTTTCGCAGTTATACTTTGTGACTCTATAGGACACCGTTACAGAAGCGAGTTATTTATAATCACGTTGTCTGTTATCACCCAAATGAGGATGGGTTCCCTTTTGAGTCTGGTTCCTCTCGAGGTTTCTTCCTCATGCCGTCTGAGGGAGTTTTTCCTTGCCACCGTGGCCACAGGCTTGCTCGCTGGGGATAAATTAGGGATAAAATTAGCTCATGTTTAAAGTCTTTAAATTTCTGTAAAGCTGCTTTGCGACAATGTCTGTTGTTAAAAGCGCTGTACAAATAAACTTGACAAAACAGGACAAACACCAAGGGGGATGAATACTTTTGCAAGACACTGTAATCCATACTGGCTTTGCTCGGCTCAAGTTGTCAAGTATATTTTGTGACATCACAAACTTGCACTGGGCGGCACGGTGGTGTAGTGGTTAGCGCTGTCGCCTCACAGCAAGAAGGTCCGGGTTCGAGCCCTGTGGCCGGCGAGGGCCTTTCTGTGCGGAGTTTGCATGTTCTCCCCGTGTCCGCGTGGGTTTCCTCCGGGTGCTCCGGTTTCCCCCACAGTCCAAAGACACGCAGGTTAAGTTAACTGGTGACTCTAAATTGACCGTAGGTGTGAATGGTTGTCTGTGTCTATGTGTCAGCCCTGTGATGACCTGGCGACTTGTCCAGGGTGTACCCCGCCTTTTGCCTGTAGTCAGCTGGGATAGGCTCCAGCTTGCCTGCGACCCTGTAGAACAGGATAAAGCGGCTAGAGATGATGAGATGAGAGACAAACTTGCACTTGTACATACGGCCCAAATCTGTCCACGAGAATTTAAAAGTTTTAAAGTCTCCGTTTTATTTTTTTGGGGGCTTTTTTCACCTTTATTGGATAGGACAGTGTAGAGACAGGACAGGAAATGAATGGGAGAGAGAGACGGGGAGAGATATGACCTCGGGTCAGAATCAAACCCAGGTCCCCAGATTTATGGTATGGCACCTTAGCCACCTGAGCCACGACGCCCCAAAGTCTCTGTTTTAAATAGAAAACTATGACGTTATTACTTTCACAAATTTGACCCAAATTTAACCACATTTTATATCATATAATCACAATCTCCTCTCCAGAAGTACGTTAAGTCCAGAAGTACGTTAAGCCTATTTCCTTGATACTCCAACAGCCATTAATTGGCCATCTGGCTCTCAGTTTGCTCTCAGGAAGTTTGAATTGGGACGTCGGAGACTCCTTGTGATCTGCACGGCAAACTTTGATGCTTGGGTGAACAGAGGACACGTCATCTTTTGAAACAGTGGTACAAAGGAAAAGCCTTCCAAATGCATGGCACCAAACCGACGCTGCCTTGACTCTTGATTCTGGCCAGCGAGTCGAATGGATTGGTGAAGAACAGGCTGGAAGGCGAGTTTGCATGAAGCAAGTCAAGATTTGTGAAACGATCCGGGATGATAAAATCTACACAAATTTACTTGATCATAATCTGTCCAAATTTAAAAAAAGTAACACCATCTTGAAAAATAATACAACTTTGATTTAAGATCTCATCTTCTTCGTTCGTGATTGGGAAAGCAGCACCTGCTGGGTCTTGTGATGACCAACTTTTGTGAGACTAACACCCATGATCCTGGGAACACAATTACATTTGGAGTTGAAAACAGGGAAACCATTTTAAAAGATTTCAGCTGGAATATGAACTGGAAGCGGGAGGAGGGCCGTGCTTTTGTCTGCTCTAGATTATGCTCGAGTTCAAGGAGAGAGCAGGAGGAGGGAGAAATGTGAAGAAAAGTTCATTAAAAGAAAAAAAAAAGTGGCTTTCTTCTCCTCCTCCTCCTCCGCCTCCTTTTCCGAGTATCAGGCATGCTTTGAAGGAAACGCTTCTCAGGGCTACCTGTGAAGTGAGTTGGAGATCAGTGAAATCCACCAGTTCTCACTTGACGGGAGTTTAAGGTTACCGCTGCTATGCACTCGCTCTCTCACACACACACACCATGGCACACCAGGACCTTCCACACCTCAAATGACGTGTGAAAACGTGTCAAGCATCGAGGTCAGACCAGGTTATGTTCACCTGCCCATGTACAACGCTTTTTTACTAATGAGAAATGATGAAAGCTTAAAGCTAGACTGCCTTTCAGGTTTTTCATGTTTAGATCATAAAAATAATTTTACTTGACACCCAATATTTTTATTTATTTATTTTTTTTAGTGGGCGGCACGGTGGTGTAGTGGTTAGCGCTGTCGCCTCACAGCAAGAAGGTCCGGGTTCGAGCCCCGTGGCTGGCGAGGGCCTTTCTGTGTGGAGTTTGCATGTTCTCGCCGTGTCCGCGTGGGTTTCCTCCGGGTGCTCCGGTTTCCCCCACAGTCCAAAGACATGCAGGTTAGGTTAACTGGTGACTCTAAATTGAGCGTAGGTGTGAATGTGAGTGTGAATGGTTGTCTGTGTCTATGTGTCAGCCCTGTGATGACCTGGCGACTTGTCCAGGGTGTACCCCGCCTTTCGCCCGTAGTCAGCTGGGATAGGCTCCAGCTTGCCTGCGACCCTGTAGAAGGATAAAGCGGCTAGAGATCATGTGATGAGATGAGATTTTTTTTAGTGGACCGAAAGCTACTGAATTTGAACCACAGACTTCCAATTTTATTACTTTTTTTTCCCCTAAAAGAACAATTAATGAATTTCGGGCCACGTGGCCCGAAATTCTCCGCCATTTTTTCCTGCTTCACCATGACCCAATTCAAGATACGACATCATGCATGACGTGGTGGGCTTTCCCCGTTCGCACAAGGCATTGTGGGATACAAATTTGAAACAGGAGAGGAAAATGGAGGACGCGAATGAAATGCGAAAGACCGACTACGGTAACGGAAAGCGAGAAGAAAAGACATCATGTTATATACGAAGGAAAGGAAACGCAGGACCAAACTAATAAATATCGGCGGTCAGCGAGCACCTCGGTGTGATCAGCTGTTCTTTTAGCGACAGAATGATGGAACTGTCAGTGCACGGCCAAAGGTAAAGATGCGCATGCGCACACACACGGACTTCCTCTGTCTGCTTGACTGCGCGAAGCGAGCGATTTCATGCACATTATTTGCTTTAATCCCCTCAAATTAAATAACTTCCCAGCCACAGAACAGAATGGCTTGATATTTTGTGAGATATTACAGAAATAAACAGACATCACAATGACCACATTTCCGAGGGAATGAAATTTCACAGATTTTATGAAATCGAAAGGCCGTCGACTTTTAACATAAACCTTAACATGTAATAATTGCTTAACAAGTTCAGAAGGAAATGGCCGACGTAAACTGCATTGTAAGAGTTTTTAGTAACCTACATTTACCATTTCTCCGTTTCGGTAATCTGTACTTTTGTTGTACAATATGTCTTTAGATTAACCACAAACAAAAGGCTTTTTGGAGGCAAAAGGATTTCAAACACGCCTTCTCAATCCCTTGAAATATCAGCCCATGGAGAACAAATCTAGAGTTCTACTCTGTGTGATCACAGCATGAAGCCACAGTCTGGTCTAGAAAGCTTCGCTTCTCACGTCTTTGTACCATTCTGTGTGGCCATTGGTGACACTTGGTTCCACAAAAATGTGATCAATGGCAAAAATGATACCTTATACCTTATGCTTGAAAGTCTTAGCCCTGCTCGTTTGTTCATACCAACCATTTTTCATTGTTTGCCTCTATGTTCTTCAATGCTGTTTTGTAAACTATAATTTCACTACCTGGTGCTGGGAGCATGATAACTTCTTGAGTCTTGATTCTCTCGATAGTGCTTCTGTGTGTCGTCCTACCGCTCGTCCATTAATCTGTAAACCAAACGCCAATATAATACAGAAATATGGTTGTTAGCTCATCCAGCCGACAGATGATAAGTTTATGCCATCATGTGTTATCCGTCGTCATCCACATTTCATGAAAATCGCTTCTTCTCTCTCAATTCTTCACTGATTTTTATTCTTTTTGGCAGGAAGGTAGTTCAGCCTGGGGCGCATATGTCTTCTACCCATGTTTGCATAATTGCAATTAATAATGAAGATATGGAGTAATCAATCAATCAATCCCTAATGAGCAGTTTCCACACAAATCGCTTCTTCTCCCTCAATTCTTCACCGATTTTGATTCTTTCTGGCATGAAGGTAGGGGTACCTAGGGTACATAGAACTTCTATGCAGATTTGCTTCATTACAATTATTAATCAAGTTATGGACTAATTAAGCCTTAATGCCTTAAGTAGTGCAACAAAAATCGCTAGGTCAGTATTCCTAGGGTGTATATTGCTTTTATATAGCTTGCGACTTTTATTGCGCAAGGAAGGTAGCCCACTTTAGCTCGCTCCTTCTGGACTAGACGGGACCAGAGTAAGCTATGCCATCATTGATGGATGGTCTCGTTTTTTTTTTTTTTTAAATTGCAGTAGTAAGAACTCATATTGATGTCCCAGGTCAGAATTGTAGGTCAAGTAGAATTTTTAACCCAGTTCTTAATTTGCTACTTGTATGAGGGAGACTTACTCCATCTATCTAGAATTAGGTTTAGGGTCAGGATTTGGGAAGACTTTGTATTTTAAACTACTTGATGACATTATAAGACTGGACTCATTCATAAATTCAAAATATATATCACCCCTTCCATCATTGAAAAATCATTGTTGGTCTAGTGGTTAAGGTGTTGGGTTAGGAATCAGAAGGTTCCGAGTTTGACTCCTGGTTAAGTATGAAAAAAGATATTTAAACTAAACAGAGACTGTAACTAAAGTCACAATAATTTGCGCTAGATGTTACAAACCAGGACGTCTGGTCACTGTACCCTATAGACCTGGAATGGTTAGAGATCGAGAATGACCCTTCATGAGGAAAAGTGCCACCCTGAACAAAATAAAAAAAAAAACTGATTGGAAAAAAAAATCCTGTTTTTCATGAATCATTCCAGTTTGGTGATCCAGATCAGCACCAAAAGTCATAGCAACGTAATTCAGCTCAGAGGTATTCTTCATGTGAAATTATAAATAATAATAATAATATAATAATAAGAAGAAGAAAATAGAAAGATTCTGAGTGAGAGTAACAATTTGTGCTAACGCTGCTAGCACAAATATAAAAAATGCTAATTAAGTAGAACAGACAGATGGACAAGAGGAAATACTAAGTAGGTGTAGACAGAGAGGAAGTGGATGGAAGAATGAAAGACAAAGGAGGTGATGGAAAATAGATTTATTGCTCTTTTGAGAACCCCCGAAAAACCCAAACCCTTGTTTTATTAATGAGTCTCCAAAATAAAAATCTCTTAAGAATCCAAATTTTACCGAGATTGGAAATTATGAACTAGGTTAAAAATTTTAACCCAGGTTAAAAAAAAAAAATCACCTCGGTTGAAATTTTTTGGCCTGTAACACTGATAATGAAGACCAGATGAAAAGTGAGATTTTCACAAAAATAGCACAAAGATGTCCATCACTGGCATCCAACGTGTTGTTGATCCTGTCTGCTGGGTGGACAGCGCACTTAATTAGAGCTTTGACAAGCCCACTCTCTAAAAGTGACGAGATTATCCCTAATTGATGTCAGTATGGATTAGGGTTCGGTCCGCTGCAGGCCCACTGGCAGGTCCGGCTTCAGGAGGGACGCTGATGAAAAGAGCGCTTTTTGCTCTGCTCAAACCGCCTTTTCGGCGAGAGGACAGATTTCTACCAAAAAGCCTAATGACTGCTTTTGAAGTCTTAATCAACCCGTGACCTTGTTCCTTCGAAACTCCATGGATTCCCTGATTACTGGAGGCTGGAGAGAGGAAAAAAAGAGAAAGAGAGACAGAAAGAGAGGACAAAAAAAAAAAACACATTGTTTTTTTGCAAACAGAGTGTTGAGGCAGTTTGTGACTTTATTCCAAAACGTATTTATTTACAAGTAAAGTTAATAAGAGTGAACGAGCTGCGCCTTTACAAAGCTGGGGGATGGACGCCATGTTGTTCTGAGAAAAAGAGCACGAGTCGCTTGGAGGAAATAACCTGAGGGCTTTTAGGAAAGAGAATAACATGACCCACTTCCTGAAAGAGCTGCTGTGAAGGAGGGATTTATGAGAATTAAAGTTACGGTTCAGAGAAGGAAAAAAAAAACCATAATAACTTTAGCCAAAGTTGATGTAAATAGGAAAATTATTTATACACTTCACTTTTGTTTGAAGGACCGGGTTGCTCAGGGTTTCAAGAGCAATTTCCAAAAGAAAAAAAAAAAAAAGAGCGAAGACAGACACAAGTATACAATTTTCATTTTTAATAAATAGACAGTGCATGAAATAAGTTTACTTTACAATACTGGATATCATTGTACATAACACACACACACACACACACACACACACACACACACACACACACACACAAAAAAGCGTGTGAATATGACCCAATAAATGTTTTTATGCAAACTACACTAAGTAACTTTAAAAACGCACATTGATTAAACTTGCTGAATTCGTGCTGAGTTTATCTCAAGAAGAAAAGAAATATATCACAATGGAAAAATAACTTCGTTCCGCCCGAATAAGTTCCAAATCTGTGCTCAAATCAGAATTTAAGGGAGTTGTACTCAATAACGTACAATATGACTCGGGTAGTCAATGACATGGACAGGCTTTAATTTTCAAACAAATTTTGCATACACTGTACACACACAATCTTGCCTATAAATACCCGGGGGAAATGATGGGAAAATTGTCATTATTGAAGATGCCACGCCTAAGCCAAAATCAACGTGAACAGGCCATCGGGATGTTGCGTGCCGGAAGTACACAGACAGAGGTCGCCCGGCACTTCGGTGTTCATCGTTCGACCATTTCCCGTTTGAGTCAGCGTTACAGACAGACAGGGAGCACCAGGGATCGTCCACGCCCTGGTCAGCCTCGAGTCACGACGCCAGTTCAGGATCAGCACATCAGGCTAGCTCACCTCCGTGACAGATTCCTGACACCCTCAGTCACTGCTGCTGAGACCCCTGGACGACACAGACCCAGAATCTCCAGCATGACGGGCCGAACATGGACCAACGGTCACTTTGAATTTTTTTATTGTGAATTAATTCTTGAGTTTGACAATAAATGTCCTTTATCGATGTTTCAAGATGTGTGTGCATTACATACAATATCATAAATTTCAAATATATGCATGGATCTAAAGTGATATCGTGTTGAATTCCATTGTGCGTTTTTAAAGTTACTTAGTATATTAATCATTATTCTGCCATTTTGACAAAAAAAATAATGTCCGATGGATACTGTAGCGCCAATTATTAGGCACTACTTTACCACTTTAGCGTCCCCGATAACAAGCTGTGAATTTAAGAATGACACTGAAACACCAGACTGACGAGTTCACCTCGTTGAGAAAGAACGCTTATGCTTCCATCATGGCGCTCTCTTCACTTCGATGCTGAGCGAGCACGTGTCGCAGCACACGACAGCGTCTTCGTCCCCGTCTGCATCCTCCTTCTCCAGGAGAAACTCGCCACCACAGCGGCAGCTGTACGAATAACACTCATTCTCTGGAACAGAGGTGAGATATTGATTAGAGCACTGCTGTTTTCACTGAGTGGCAAAAGTCAATCCCTGTGTCTGAAATCGCTCACTCAGTCACTACTCCCTACTCAGTATATAGCGAATTACTGTATAGAGGACTATATAGTGAGCTCATTGATAAAAAAAAAAAATTTCGGACACTACTCCGCCGTACTGTTATTTACGTCATTACCGTTGCACGATTAAAACGTGCCAGATCAGTTGGTTCTTAGTGGGTTTTCAAAATAATAAATACATGCATGTATTTTTGTGATAAATCCATATTATACAGAGTGTATTTCCCACAAAAGTACTTTGTGTCTGCTGCATCTTTCAATTCTTTTAAATCAAGGCTGAATACCTTCTTTCTACTTTGCCGCTGCTTTTTATTAAATCAAATTTGAGGCTTTTGATTTGATTTCTTTTAGCGCGACCGCAACGCATGATGGTATACACTGCTTGGTTATAGTGACCATCGGTTGTACACTACTTTTCATGATGCATTGTGGGATACTATGAGTGCTGGGTTTCACGTGACATCACATCCGCCTCATTAATTATTCAAAACTTTAGCTGGTGGTCTAACAAAGCTCAGCTGGCAAAGTGTTTGTACGGAGAAGGTGCATTGCTCGCATGAAAAATGCCTTACGCTTGCGTTGTTTTAGGTTGTTCGAATCAATCAAACCGTGAAACTGATAAAAGTTTCTTCAGGGTTCCCCGTGAACTAATAAAAAAGGGGGAACGAACACAGGATTTCACAAAAAGATGCCGAGAAAGGTGGCTTTCGAACCTCTTAGTGAATTCGAAGTGAGCGGAGTCGAGTTTGCAGTGATTGCTTGGTGAAAGGTTTGTATTTCCCTCTCAGCTCTGTCCTTAGTGTTTTCCAAGTACTTTTCTTGCTATGTGTCGTTATTTTACGGTACTTTTTTTAGTCACGAAGCGCTAAAGTCCCCAGCTGTTTCTTTGTTTACTCCTCACAAAGTCCATATGAATGAAGGTCGCGACAAAATTCTTCCCCAGCCGTACAGTTACAATGCGCCGTGATCACTTCTCCGTCTTGTTTAACGAAGGCCCTGTCCACACGGCAACGGATTCAGGTGAATCTGATAAAATTGTTTATCGTTTCGGCCTGGTGTCCACACGGTACCGGCGTTTTGGGTGCCCCAAAACGAAATCTTTTGAGAACGGGTTCCAGAGTGGAAAAATCTGGCAACGGCCCCGTTGCGAAGTCGTCTAGATGAGTAGAACGGATTTGTTTACGATGACGTCACAACCACATGACTGTCAGTGCTTCACGCCGGGTAGAAGTGTAACGAACTCGATGCGAGTTGTCAACAAATCCTATAACTTGGTTCATGAAATGCGCTTACAAAATATTTTCACTGTGAATATTTATTGTGTAATGGTGCAAAGTGAGAGAGAGAGAGTGAGAGAATAGCCCTTAGGGCAGAGTCTTTAGTCCAAACACTGCGGAAGCAGCACCAAACCGCGCACCGCCCGTGCGCTTTCCAAAAACAAAAACAATCCCGCCAGCAAAAATAGGAAAAAAAAAAAAGGAGCGATCTCACCTCTTCAGATGTTGGTTTAAGTCCGACAATACATTCCTCAAAAAGGGCGTAGAAGAACAAAGTAATCCATCAACGTGTAGCATTCAATTTATTCCGGACCATTAAAGAATTCTGGAGGATATCAGAATATAGTTAGTTTTTTTTCTTTTTTACAACAGACAGTAGAAGGCGTGACCGACCTGTCAAACCAGACAGGAAGGCCACGCCTTCAGAAACAGCAGCTGATAAAAGATGCGTCACCAATTAACATCCGGTGACACTCTGAGGAAGACGGAAGTTGTACGTCGAAACATGTCAGGTAAACAAACCCAATAAATTAGATGTCTGATAAAAAAGAAAAAAAAAAACTAACTATATTTAATATAAGACATAATGAACGTAATCGAAAGATTAAGAATTAGTTACGGAGACGAAAGCATCAAGGAGTTTCGCCGCCTAGAGCGATTGACACGGAAACGGGCACGCTACAGGAATCACCTGAGATTCAATCTGCGCTGCCGGGATGAGGAAGTCGTACCGGCCAGCCTGAACATCAAGAACCCGATTCCAACCAGAAACGCGGAAAAGATGATCAGGAAAGTGCGGATGACTCTGGTAAAAGAACGGATACGGTGCACAACGGATAAACTAAATAATATCAACAGCGAACTACACAGAGAGACGGAAACTTTCAAACGCCGGTTTCCCCAAAACAAGGAAATGGAAATGGCAATACACGGACACTTGGCAGACATACACGAACAGGAATTCACAGAGACAAAAACCCGACAAATCCGAAAACTGGACAAACTCATCGCACAGAAAAAGAAGGCAGAACCGGAGCACACACACATCAACGACAAATGGATTTACAACATATCAAGGTACAAACTCTCACAAGCAGAACGCAGTATATTAGCAAAAGGACTCAACTACGCTGTCACACCGAACAACATACCACACGACGAATTCATTCTGGCAACTGAGTTAGCATGTGAGAAAATACAGGATCACGGACAAAAAGCAGCACTAAGAAACGCAATAGCTGGTATATTGAAAACGGCCAAACCACCACCCAGCAACATCACCAAACAGGAAGCCAAAGCCATGAAAACATTAGCAAAAAATAAAGATATCACAATTCTCCCAGCAGATAAAGGCAGAACAACAGTTATTATGGACACTGATGAATATGAACGAAAAATGAATGAATTACTCAGCGACAACGCATTTGAAATATTAAAAAAAGACCCAACAGAAGACAAGAAAAAGAAACTTAAAGCACTACTAAAACCACTACTCGATGAAAATAAAATAGATAAGCAGGATTACAATCATTTAGTACCCACAGCCAATGTCATCCCCAGGATTTACGGCACACCAAAAATACACAAACCAGGAACACCATTACGCCCCATAGTAGATAGCATTGGTTCGGTCACATACAACTTATCAAAAGCACTCACCGAAATAATTAAACCATTACTAGGACTCACAGACCAACACTGCAAAAACTCAAAACATCTGGCAGAAGAACTAAAAAACATCAAAATGCAGCAAGATGAAGTTTTCATTTCACATGATGTCATATCTCTTTTCACCAGAACACCCACGGAAGCCACCATACAGATAGTACAAGACAAATTAAAAACAGACAGGACGCTCAAGAAACGTACAAACCTCACCGTACAAGACATCACTCAGCTTCTTCAATTCATCGCCACATCCACATACTTTCAGTTCAGGAATACAATCTACAGACAGAAGGAAGGTTTTGCCATGGGAGACCCACTATCAGCCATCATGTGCGGTTTTTTCATGGAGGATCTGGAGCAAAAAGCACTCACCACAATACCAGCGGAATACAGACCAACACTCTGGAAACGGTATGTGGACGACATATTGGAAAAAGTAAAGAGGGGACACACTCAACAACTCACCGACCATCTTAACACCATAGACAATACCGGCAATATAAAATTCACACATGAAGAAGAAACGGAGCAGTCAATAGCATTTTTGGATTTAAAAATACAACACACAGAAGATGGGGATATCAAAATAAAAGTACACAGAAAACCCACACATACCGACCAATATTTAAACTGGACTTCCGAACACCCTATAATGCACAAAATATCCGTAGTTAGAACATTACATGAACGCACAGCAATAATTACAGATCCACAGGACAAAGAACAGGAGGAACAACATATACAACACGCACTGAAGGCATGTCAATATCCACAATGGGCAATATCCAAAGGGGCGGAACAGGTTAAAAACAACAAAACACAGAAGAAAGAGAAAAAACAAACTAACAAACAAGAACACAGGGGAGTAGTTACATTACCATACATCAGGGGAATAACTGAACGCATTCAAAGAGTAATGAGGAAACACAATGTTAACACACCTGTCAAACCACACACAACACTCCGTCAGATCCTGGTGCATCCCAAAGACAGAATACATCCGGACAACAGATGCAACACCATATATGAGATTCCATGTAAATTATGCAATAAAACTTATATTGGGGAGACAGGAAGGAGTTTCAGCACAAGAAAACATGAACATAAGAAAGAGTGCGAAAAGGAGACAGCTACAAGACAAACCCGAACAATAAAAGAAAAGGCACAACAGGAAAATTATAAGTCAGCTATAACAGATCACTGTAAAAGGGAAAATCACATTATGGACTGGGGGAATGCCAGAGTCATCCGCACAGAAGATAACAAACATCAGCGCTGGATCAGGGAGGCCATGGAGATCCGTAAGCGAAGCCCGAGGACCATCAACCGGGATGAGGGAGCATACATGCTCTCCCACACCTGGAGTGCCATCTTGCAGGGGACAAACAGACAGTAGAAGGCGTGACCGACCTGTCAAACCAGACAGGAAGGCCACGCCTTCAGAAACAGCAGCTGATAAAAGATGCATCACCAATTAACATCCGGTGACACTCTGAGGAAGACGGAAGTTGTACGTCGAAACATGTCAGGTAAACAAACCCAATAAATTAGATGTCTGATAAAAAAGAAAAAAAAAAAAACTAACTATATTTAATATAAGACATAATGAACGTAATCGAAAGGATATCAGAATGTTGGCGTACCGGCTTCCATCTACCCCCATTCATTCCTCTTTCCGCATCTTTCATTTTACGCTACTGATTAATAATCAAAACTTTATGTGACTAATGCTACAGAAGAAGGGGTTTATGCGCATGCGTCTACTTCTATTGTTCTGGTGTCTCCGATGGGACCGTCTTACAGCGCACGTAGTGGTGTGGCATGTGTATTTCATCGTTTTCAGCAAGCGTTGCGTTGCCATATGTACCTGAAATTTTACTGATCCGTTGCCCATGTGGACGCGATATTTAAAAAAAAAAAATCTTGTTGCCGTTGTCGTGTGGATGTAGCCTTAGATCCAGGTCTTTAAAGGGGTTTCTGATGATCTTTGTGAATGACTTAGCTGAGAGATAAGAGCCAACACAAGTGAGAATCAAGCCAGCTGTTGTTTGTTTACACTTCAACTTGCAGCGCTTCGTTGTAAAGACATTAACGAAAAGCTTAAAAAAAAACATACCTATACTTACACGGGCAAAAACAGGCATGTTAACAGTTCCTTTGTCTGTGGAATTTTCTATGAGGAATGGAAAGTTGCTATTGTGAAACCTCTTCTCAAGAAGTTGGGCAGGGCATTAGTTAAACGCAGTTACAGACCAGTCAGCAACCTATCCTTTGTTTCAAAGATAGCTGAAAAGTGTGCTCTAGGTCAATTTGTACCATATGTCAATGACAATAAACTCATACCCGACTATCAAAGTGCTTACAGAAAACATTTTAGTATGGAAACGGCCCTAGTCAAGGTTACCAATGACTTTCTGTGGGCTATGGAACAGCAGCAGGTCACGGCACTTATCAGTCTTGACCTGTCTGCAGCATTTGACACTGTGGATCATGATATCCTATTGGATGTCCTTCAAACAAATTTTGGTGTCTCGGGTAAAGCACTTAAATGGTTCGGGTCATATCTTAACGGGCGCCAAATGAGGGTGAAAATTAACAACACCTACTCCAACCCTCGAGATCTTTCGTGCTCTGTCCCTCAGGGTAGTGTTGCGGGACCAGTTCTGTACACAGCCTCTGCAAGCACATTAGCGTCTGTCATTCCTAGAAATACCCAAATCATGGGCTACACTGACGATCACTGCTTATATACTTCCTTTTCGCCAACATCTGATAAGGAAACAGAAAATTCACAAAAAACACAACTCATCCTTGCAGACATAAAGGAATGGATGAACCATAACAAGCTTAAGATGAATGATGTCAAAACTGAATTCATCTACACTACCGTTCAAAAGTTTGGGGTCACTTTGAAATGTCCTTATTTTTGAAAGAAAAGCACTGTTCTTTTCAATGCAGATCACTTTAAACTAATCAGAAATCCACTCTATACATTGCTAATGTGGTAAATGACTATTCTAGCTGCAAATGTCTGGTTTTTGGTGCAATATCTCCATAGGTGTATAGAGGCCCATTTCCAGCAACTCTCACTCCAGTGTTCTAATGGTACAATGTGTTTGCTCATTGCCTCAGAAGGCTAATGGATGATTAGAAAACCCTTGTACAATCATGTTAGCACAGCTGAAAACAGTTTAGCTCTTTAGAGAAGCTATAAAACTGACCTTCCTTTGAGCAGATTGAGTTTCTGGAGCATCACATTTGTGGGGTCGATTAAATGCTCAAAATGGCCAGAAAAATGGCTTGACTATATTTTCTATTCATTTTACAACTTATGGTGGTAAATAAAAAAGTGTGACTTTTCATGGAAAACACAAAATTGTCTGGGTGACCCCAAACTTTTGAACGGTAGTGTACTTCGGCAGCTTCGCCCAATTACAAAAGTGCAGTTTGGAGAGCATACGAATAAACCAAGCATTAGCGTTTCGTTCTAAATGCATCAAATACTTGGGTGTAGTCCTCGATGAGCAACTAAAATTTAAAGAACTAGTCCTAGCCAAATGTCAAATAGCATCTCTCAATCTCCATAGGTTATCTTCAATACGGCAGTATCCGTCTTTGGAAAATGCTAAACAACTTGCTACTACGTAGTTCTCCAATACTGTAACTCCCTGCTGTCTGGAATTTCAACTGGTCTTTTACGAAAACTTCAGCTTATCCAGAACCATGCTGCCAAACTTGTCCTCAGAAGGAAACGGTCTGACAGTGCTACTCGTGCACTATATGACCTACACTGGTTGCCAATTGCCTTCAGGATTGAGTTCAAGATCACTCTCTTAGTTTTCAAGTGCCTCCATAACCTCGCCCCAAAGTACCTTAGTGACTTACTTAGTGTCAGGGAATTTACGAGATCAACTCGAGTATCAGGTCAAGGTGTTCTTCTTACCATTCCTAAAACTACACGGAAGACCTTTGCTGACAGGTCCTTTAGTGTTTGTGGTCCTAGACTATGGAATAACCTCCCAGTATCCTTAAAATCAATTGACTCTTGTGAGGAGTTTCGCAGCAAATTGAAAACTCATCTTTTCTCCAGGGCTTTCCATAATATCTCATCTCTCATCTCATTATCTCTAGCCGCTTTATCCTGTTCTACAGGGTCGCAGGCAAGCTGGAGCCTATCCCAGCTGACTACGGGCGAAAGGCGGGGTACACCCTGGACAAGTCGCCAGGTCATCACAGGGCTGACACATAGACACAGACAACCATTCACACTCACATTCACACCTACGGTCAATTTAGAGCCACCAGTTAACCTAACCTGCATGTCTTTGGACTGTGGGGGAAACCGGAGCACCCGGAGGAAACCCACGCGGACACGGCGAGAACATGCAAACTCCACACAGAAAGGCCCTCGCCGGCCACGGGGCTCGAACCCGGACCTTCTTGCTGTGAGGCGACAGCGCTAACCACTACACCACCGTGCCGCCCGCTTTCCATAATATATTGAGTTAAAATTCAAATCATAAACAGTCCCGGTCATGTTCATACAAACGTGGCCAGTGGATTTATCTTAAGTTGTTAAATTACCCCTTAATTTCTATTTATTTTTATTTTATTATTCTTAATTTGTTAAATTTATTTCTAGTCTACATTTTAATTTTACTTTTACCTTAAATTTTATATTTATCATTATTTTATTATTTAAAATTATATCTTATTCTATGTTACTTTTTACATTTCGTTAAGCGCCATAATATATATATATATATATATATATATATATATATATATATATATATATATATATAGGTGGCACGATGGTGTAGTGGTTAGCGCTGTCACCTCACAGCAAGAAGGTCCGGGTTCGAGCTCCGTGGCCGGCGAGGGCCTTTCTGTGTGGAGTTTGCATGTTCTCCCCGTGTCCGCGTGGGTTTCCTCCGGGTGCTCCGGTTTCCCCCACAGTCCAAAGACATGCAGGTTAGGTTAACTGGTGACTCTAAATTGACCGTAGGTGTGAATGTGAGTGTGAATGGTTGTCTGTGTCTATGTGTCAGCCCTGTGATGACCTGGCGACTTGTCCAGGGTGTACCCCACCTTTCGCCCGTAGTCAGCTGGGATAGGCTCCAGCTTGCCTGTGACCCTGTAGAACAGGATAAAGCGGCTAGAGATAATGAGATGATATATATATATATATATATATATATATATATATATATATATATATATATATATATATATTGTACAATTATGTGTGCTATATAAATGCTAAGAAACTTAAACTTAAAACAATACAGGATTCACTGCGCAGTGACTTGATCCCGAGGTCCTTTACCCAGCCACATACAAAAAAGTTGTAAGCCTCTGTACTCTTCCACACTTTCATCTGTTTTGCGGTCTAGAAGGACATCTGCAACACCAGATACTGTAGTTCGAGATGTCGGGGAACTCGACTGAAGGGTAGTTTTCGAGATCGTATGACAAATCCTTCTTTCCCAGACTGTAGGGGTCGATTCCATTGCACATAGCAATCTTCTGAATATATCTAAAGCCAGCAGTAGCTTCTAGATTACAAGCATACTCTGATAAATTATTGCTAGTTGTTTGCACTATGGCAGCCATTTTGGTTTGCTAGACCACCAGCTGTTTCACTTCCACTAAAACCGCTAAGAAAAGTCACATGACCGAAACCCAGCAATAGGGTGTAATACGGTAATTATCACTACACATTCGGAGAGCACTACAAAATGGCGACCTCACTATATAGTGAGTAGGGAGTGATTTCGGACACAGGGTATGTCAAAGCAGTGTGTGTAAGCTCAGGTTTGCCGAGAGCACTGCTTTATGTGTCACAGCCGCACTGGAAATTTGCTCTGTTCTAACTAACTGTTTCAGAAGGCCAGTGATGTGCTGTATAATATTTTAATAAGAGTTAATGAATGGGTGTGTTTTTTTTTTTAATGTGACGCCATCAAAATAATGTGAAGCGAGTGAAAATAACACCATGTTATTTTTGACAGACACTATCAGTCGAACCCAGAACCTGCCTGCTTGACAGTGTGAAAGGGCATATTCTGGACCAATTTCAGGTTTTTTTTATATGAAAGTATGTCCCTTGACACACCCATCCAGAAGGGTAATTTCGCACAAGGCCATCGGTCTACAGCAGAAAAAAATAAAATAACAAAACGCGTCTGGAAAAATCCCAAGGGAGTCTGGAGCCAGATTCGTGACGTTACCTGCGGAAGCGCCAGCAGGCTGTGAGAGCTTTACACGGTTTCAGTGCACAGCCTGTGTAGACCAAGCGCTCCCATTTCTCTCTCATTGTCCGGTCTTTTGGGAAACGATGAGTACTAATCCCATCATGATTGGTGTTGCTACACCCTCCTACAATACATCTGTTAACCATTTTAATAATTACGTGATAGCGTTGAAGAAATTTGCAGAAAACCACCAGATCGTTTTCTCATAAACAAACCAGCGCTGACGTAGGAGTCAGAAGGAGGCATCCTGCATGTGACGTCACAAAAATCAATGTTTGCCGGGAAATCCAAATGCCAAGTTTTTTCAGAGGCAGACCAATTCGCCTCAAATGGCTTGATTTCAACTGAATTTTTCTGGTATTGCGCAAAGTAAAAAAAATTGCGCAAAATGTGACCAATATTTGACCAAAGTTTAATATATAATAGGAGAATTACATTGATCTTGGGGGCGGCACGGTGGTGTAGTGGTTAGCGCTGTCGCCTCACAGCAAGAAGGTCCTGGGTTCGAGCCCCGGGGCCGGCGAGGGCCTTTCTGTGCGGAGTTTGCATGTTCTCCCCGTGTCCGCGTGGGTTTCCTCCGGGTGCTCCGGTTTCCCCCACAGTCCAAAGACATGCAGGTTAGGTTAACTGGTGGCTCTAAATTGACCGTAGGTGTGAATGTGAGTGTGAATGGTTGTCTGTGTCTATGTGTCAGCCCTGTGATGACCTGGCGACTTGTCCAGGGTGTACCCCGCCTTTCGCCCGTAGTCAGCTGGGATAGGCTCCAGCTTGCCTGCGACCCTGTAGAAGGATAAAGCGGCTAGAGATAATGAGATGAGACATTGATCTTGCTCCAGAATTTACCCGTGATATGCACTTTAACCCCTGCACTGCCATCAGTGTTTCCCACAGACCAGGTAGCAATTTGTGGTGCCCCACTGTGCCGATGAGGGAATCGTGCGCGGTGGTGTCGTGGCGGTCGGTGGAGTCGGTCATTGGGGTGTATGCGAAGTGTTTACAGCGGGCGGTGTTCAAACACACAGTATTTTTCTTCAGAGTCACCTGCTGGGACTATTTTAAAGCTACAAGAAGCATTTGAGATTATTCAGTTCAATCTAAATTCTTTTAAGTTCTTTAAGAGAAGACAGCTAAAACTATTTTTTTTACCAGAACCCTGCCTGGTTTCATTCCTCGACCCAACTTTACATTACAGGGCAGGCCATTAGTTTGCTGGGCTTGATGTTGGTGGAAAACCTGTCTTTTAAATTTATGAAAATTACTCACCAAAATTGAAGTTAAAGTTTAGTTTTTACCTTAGTTTTTTGCCTTTTTGGTCGCAATCTTTCAATCATTCTTTAGTTGACGTTCAAGGAATAAATTGCAAAAAACAAGCTGGAGGTTTAATTTTAAATATTGAACTCAACACTTACCTCAACCAATACTAAAATGAAATAAATAGTATAATGTAACAACAAAATAATAATAAAATAAAATATCATAATTAGATGTAAGAAACCACTTAAAGGTAACACCAAGGCAACTAACAATAATGAAAAAGCATTACCCTAATTGGTGCAAAGCCTGCATATACATATATGCAGGCTTTGCATATATAATAGCCAAATAAATATGAAGTTATTATTAGCCTATGGGCATCCTACAGTAGCCTATCTCAACTACCGCATTTTATCTTTATCACATTGTTTGCTGCGTTTCCAACGTTATAGGCTGACAGCTGGATGTTCAATATTGATAACGTTATAAGGCTAGCAGTTCATAAAGCTAGCATAAGGCGACCTTTTCTGAGTTACATACTGGGCAGGTGTGTTTGAGCACAGTACATCATACCGTACTGTGCTCTTTGGTAGACTCCAGATATCGTTGACCGTCTTCTCTGTGCTAAATATCACGCAGCATTGGGTTTTCCTCTTGATAGCCCTCGAGCAGTATGCGTGGAGAGGAGGAGTGGGCGAATCAGCTGCCAGTGTGTGTGCGTATCAGTGATGCAGTGATGGTTTATCTACTTCGCTAATAAAGATGTTTCTTAAAATATTCAGATTTTATGGTTCAGATAGCATCAACTAGGCATCCCTGTGAGTATAACAACATTTTATTTAGGCTAGTGGGAAATCCTTATTTATTGTCAATGTCAAGCCATTATTAATAACTTGCATGAATGCTGAAGTGGGATAAACGGGATAATGCAATAAGGCCGGTTCCTCGCGTCAGGCTGCTACTGTATGCATCAAAATTGGTTTATAACCTGACTCAGGGATGTCCGTTTCATGTAAGCCAAGAAGGCTATGATAAAGCTCATCACGAGCACGACGTACGGCAGGCTACCTTTTAAAATAAGGGGTCGGAAGGCGAATCAGGAAGGCTGCGTTATTTTTAATTAGCCTAACAGGCCTACTTGCAGTCCGGGTATATGCGCAACGGCAGGCCTGTGTTAGCCTGTCTAACGCGACTTCAAAGCTCTCCGAGCTATTGGTCTGGCCAAGATATTAAGCCCAACCGTTTCCCAGAGCCCGTGGTTGACCCGCCTCCCTGAAATGCCTCAGTTTGCTACTGGTCGAAGCCAGAAAAGGCTGTGATGAAGCTTAGACCAATCACATCACTCTTTCCTCTGACGTATGCGACGCGACGGGGCTAACTGGTAGACTAAACTCTTACCGAAGCCGGTCGGGAGCAAGGCGAAAACGTCCTTCCTTTCAATAAATACCTCCAGGGCTGCTCTTTGCTCCGTTTTCAATGAGAACTTCCCGTTGAATGCTTTCAATACAGCATCTATGTGTAATAGATGCGGAAGCGTGAATGAAGCGCTTCCGGCATAGATTCTGTAAACAATCTATGGCTTCCGGTCGCAGTTCTACTACGTCAGTGCCTTGAACACGCCTCTACCCAGGGCCGTTGCAGATGCTCAAAGTTGATTGGTTCCCGATTTTTCGGGAGCTTGGAAGAGCTGTAGATAGCCTGCCTGGCCAGACTAAGCTCGCAACAGGCCCTCGTGTTGCGTCACGCTTAGGATGGACGGGCCCAGGCTAGGCCTGTGTACACGCCTCTCCGTCTCTCTCTCTCTCTCTCTGTCTGTGTGTGGGTGTGTGCGCGCGCAAACAAGAAGAAAGAGCACTATGAATGAACGGAACGATACGCAACGGAATTTTTTTTTTTCAAAATCGCGAGTCTGATTGTGTGGCGATAGGAATCCATTGTGTGGCGCTGTGCCACACAATGGTCTATGTATGGGAAACCCTGGCCATGCTGGCCCAGCCCGACTCACTCCAAGCTAACTAACGCAGCTAGCGGGTGCACATCATTTAACATTATAAAGGATGAGTTTATTAGCATTAACAATGAAAGTTTTCATGGGCACTGTTTAAACAAACCGAGATGAATTAAATGTCCCATGATGCCTCTGACTGATTAATACCTAGTAAGTTACTCATCTTGGTATCAGTGTCGGTATCAGTTTCAATTAGGCGTGTATCGATCCACTCAATCCACAATTCGATTCAGGTTTGCGATTTGATTTTCCCCATGATATTTTTGAAAATAAAAACACAAAATTTTATTACCAGAAAAGTCAACATTTATTTTCTGATTCCTCATCATCGAACACAGTCTCCATCTGCGCCAGACAGCGCACTAATATGAGAAATCAGATTCCAGAGTTTCCTGTTATGCGTAGCTTTGTTACAAAAAACAAGCAACAAAATACGGAATAAAAGTATTTGATGGTACGAACTTATCTTTTTTAATTTTTTAAGAATTATCATCATTATGGCATTTTTCACAAATTGCTCCCGTCATTTCGCCAGTTTGTTTACAGTCTAAGCGGAAGTAATTTTGTCGGAAGTTTTTATTTATTGAATTTACAAAAATTAAAAATAAAAATGCTCTGTTTCTCTAAATCCAGTGAACATGGATACAATAAAAAAAGTTATTCCTCTCAATCTCGTTGTACATGGTTTAGAGCTGACTTGGTGCTACGTGCCTCATCCACGATCAGCTCATGTACGACTCGATTTTGTGGAATAACTGTTAAATATATCTTGGGTAAAATGCATGAGTAGCGAACAGGGAGTCGTTTGAGATTACGGACGAACATTCCTGTGTGTCTGAGGTCCATATGGTGCTGCTCGGCTGTGCATAAGTGTTATTCTGGACTATTGTAGAAGAACAGAGTATTATTCTATTCAAAAAGAGTTGAATCTTTGAGTTCCTGATAGAGTTTTACTCACCGCTGTCCCAGTTCATGTCCTCCAGTGTAACGCAGGCATCCACCGGCCACCTTTGTTTCAGTTCATGTGCTACACACACACACACACACACACACACACACTCTCGATTAACAAAAATGCATGTAAAATTATATTAGAGAAAGAAGCAACTTAGCTGCCTTAATATAAAAAAAAAAAAAATACAGACGTTCAACAACATTAATCACAACAATGCTGTTCTAGGAAAATAATCACCTTTGGGGTAGTAAGGCATCATAAGGCAGCATCATGTTTATGTATTATTTACTGCTGTCAAAAATGTCGCGTTATTATCGCGTTAACTTGACTCAATTTTAACGGCGATAATTTTTTTATCGCGAGATTAACGCTCTGTGACATGATGTAGGTTTTTCATAAGCTTTTGAAACTGCCAGGAACTTGGAACAGAGACTTTGCTTAGAAAAACGATAGCAGCTAGACTGTAATGCCACGCCCCGCACAGCCAGAGTCCTCTGCCCTCCCCCCAAAAAACCAGCGCGGGCAGGGCGCGCTAGCCCCGCACCTCGGGACGAAGAGCCACGGTGCTCGGCTTAGGTTTCGTTTTCCCATCGGCGACTCCAGCCCGACTTTGCAGTGGCTGTGACAAGACGTGTTATGCTCTGCAATAAAAAAAAAAAAAACACTGGTACAAAGCAAGCCCATTCACTTTTTTATGCTGATAAGAGAATTACAATGGTTTTTCATGTGACAAAAATGTGCGATTAAATTGCGATTAATCGCAAGTTAACTATGACATTAATCGCGATTAAATATTTTAATCGCTTGACAGCACTAGTATTATTACTAGTTTTACAGTACTGCGCAAAAGTCTTGGCGCACCCCCCCAAAAAAAAAATATTCCAAACTTTATTATAGATTTCTATTTTCTGACTTTTACATTATCAAATCGGTACAAAGACATTTTAGAGTCCAAATGTTCGTTCATTTTCCAGCACAAAATTAAATGTTACAGAAAGAAAAAAAAAGTTTGTATCTGAGCAGCATATTCCATAAGAGAGCACGTTTCAGATTAAAAAAGAAAACATAATGAAGGTTACTGGGTTTTGGGGCAAAATGAAGAAGCGAGTGTGACAGTCAAAGTGTCCAGAAGAACTGGGGCTGGTTCTGGAAGATGCTCAGTAAAACCTACAGCTCATTTCTTTATCAAACTGCACTCATTATACCTCAGACTACTTTTTTTTTTTTTAAACCAAAGGGATATCAGCTCATATACCGTGAGTAGAGAAAAACAAAATGGCGGCACGTGTTCCTGAACCAACCGAGGACGAAATAAAAACTCGACTCGAAAACAAAACCCCACAAAAAAAGCAACAAAATATGGAATGAAAAGTATTTGATGGTGAGAACGTATCTTTTTTTTATTTTTCAAGAATTATTATTACCGCATTTTTCACAAATTGCTCCTGTCATTTCGCCGGATTGTTTACAGTGTAAGCGGAAATTATTTTGTCGGACGTTTTGTATAAAGTTTTTATTTATCGAATTTGCAAAAAATAAAAATTAAAATGCTCCATTTCTCTAAATCCAGTGAATGTGGATAGAATAAAACAGTTCTTCCACTCAATCTCATCGTACATGGATTATAGACAACTCGGTGCTACGCGCCTCGTCGGCTTTCAGCTCATGTACGACTCGGTTTCGTGGAATAGCTGTTAAATATACAGTACTGTGCAAAACTTAGGCCCCATATTTTTTTTTCCATAAATTTTGTTATAGATTTCTATTTTCTGACTTTTACATTATCGAGTCGGTACAAAGACATTTTAGAGTCCAAATGTTCGTTCATTTTCCAGCACAAAATTAAATGTTACAGAAAGAAAAAAAAAGTTTGTATCTGAGCAGCATATTCCATAAGAGAGCTCTTTTCAGATTAAAAAAGAAAACATAATGAAGGCTGCTGGGTTTTGGTGCAAAATGAAGAAGCGACTGTGACAGTCAAAGTGTCCAGAAGAACTGCGGCTGGTTCTGGAAGATGCTCAGTAAAACCTACAGCTCATTTCCTTATAAAGCTGCACTCACTGGACCTCAGACTACTATTTTTTGTAAAGCAAAAGGTCGTCTCATAGCAAATACTGACCTTTTCATTGATTATGGCTTACTGCCTATAGTATTTATTTTTTTTTTTATGTTGAAACATTTAATTTCGGTGGCACGGTGGTGTAGTGGTTAGCGCTGTCGCCTCACAGCAAGAAGGTCCTGGTTCGAGCCCCGTGGCCGGCGAGGGCCTTTCTGTGCGGAGTTTGCATGTTCTCCCCGTGTCCGCGTGGGTTTCCTCCGGGTGCTCCGGTTTCCCCCACAGTCCAAAGACATGCAGGTTAGGTTAACTGGTGACTCTAAATTGACCGTAGGTGTGAATGTGAGTGTGAATGGTTGTCTGTGTCTATGCGTCAGCCCTGTGATGACCTGGCGACTTGTCCAGGGTGTACCCCGCCTTTCGCCCGTAGTCAGCTGGGATAGGCTCCAGCTTGCCTGCGACCCTGTAGAAGGATAAAGCGGCTACAGATAATGAGATGAGATGACATTTAATTTCATTATTTTTAAGCCACTGTATATCAGAGTCACCTTTTTGACAGCTGGCAAACTGTTTCTGCTCCATACAGTTTAACACTTGGGACAAATTTAAAAAAAAATTAAAAAACAAACAAAAAAAACCTACCACGTAAATAATCCTTGTGTAATTGAAATATACAGAGGAACTGTTTAGTTCTCCTTTTCAAATCTTTAGTTCCTCAAAAGTTTCTGAAATCCTGGCAAAAACGCATCAATGAAGACCAGGACAGGAAGAACTGGACCTGGGCCATATAATATTTTACCAACAGAAAACCACTGTCATGTGCTTCTGCCATTCATGTGAACACACCACAAACAAAGAGAAGAAAGAAGCCCAGAACGAGGAGCCTGTACAGGATCTCAAACGGCTCATCCAAAAAAAGAGCTGTCACAAAATCTGAATATATATATATATATATATATTAATGGTGTGAAAGATAGCATCTTGAACATGAAAGTATGATACATGACAATTAATTGTCACAGAAGCAAAAACGAGAAGGAACGAAAGCCCGAGATGTAACACATCCCGGAAAGAAAGGGGAAAAAAAAAGCCCTCAGCCGTTGTGAGAACACGGTAATTAGCACGTCCTGTGCCACTTTTCAACATGTTTGCCTTTAATTAGCCCGGAGAGTGCCCTGAGTGTGCGCCATTACAGTTTGGGCTGCATATCATTTTTAAAAGTACGGCAAAGAAATTTGCACCGTTAATTCCCAGGCCGTCAAAAAAAAAAAAAAAAAAAACGGTTCGAGATGCAGATGAGAAAAACGTGTCGAACAAAAGGCTTGTTGGAAACGTATTTCGCATGTACAGCGCTCAAATTAGTGAAACGTACTCGTTAACCTGTCAAGGCATCGTGCATATTTATCACTGTAGATATATGAAGAATATATGATTAATATACGCTACAGGAGCTTGGGCAGTCTTTTCTGCACGCTCCGAAATGGTTAAAAATGTTCAACAGTGCAAGCTCTAAATAAATATTTTCTTTTATGAAAATTGTATGACGCATTTTATAGCAGCTCGAAGAGATGTTATAACTTCTTATGGTACGCATCTGCTCGCAAAATTGGTCTTTACACATCATCGCTGAATATTTCTGTGGGTTTGACTAAGGGTGAGGGTTATGAAGACAGTATGTGAGGAAAAGCACTTTGGGGAATGCTGAATATGGAAAATAAATCAGTATTATTCTATCTACATTCACTGGATATGAGCAATCGCGTGCTCCAATTGGCTACTCTACTACTAGGATATCAGCTCGTATAGAGGATTTCGACGTGACGTCACAGGTCACGTGACGCCCCGGTGTCCGCCATTTTGAAGGTCAAGCTAGCTAATGTCAACAACATAGTAGCTAGTATGTTACTGTAGCAATGTTTACGTTCAGTCATTTGGATGACTGTTAAAACCTTTCAGTCTCAAGTTTTTCCTTTACTGGATTTACTAGTTTACTGAACTAGCGCGCTCGCTCCCAGCCTGCCCGAGCTAGCGCGCTCGCTCCCAGCCTGCCCGAGCGCGCTAGCTCAGTAAACTAGTAAATACAGTAAAGGAAAAACTTGAGACTGAAAGGTTTTAACAGTCATCCAAATGACTGAACGTAAACATTGCTACAGTAACATACTAGCTACTATGTTGTTGACATTAGCTAGTGCTAACAGCTAGCTGCTAGTACACTGCTACAACACAGACACCGACCCTAATAATACAGTTCTTGGTCATTGCCTGGTAACAGCAAATTTATAACGGGCCATGTCTCAACAGACTAAGAAGTTATTTCAATGACATTTAATAACATTTTGTTTATCCTGAGGACCGAAAGTAAATGAAAATGTGAACAAACCTTAGCTGTAATCAGACGGCGACCACCGGCTCCAGGGACGATCCACTGATGTAGGCATGTTACCCAGCCTGGTTTTTAACGACATAGGTATACAGATCATGTGGGCCGAAGTCAGGTAAAGACGAGGGCTTGGTGTACTTCCGTACGTCAGTGAACAATCCTGGTGGAAGCAGGTAAACGTCGTTCTCTAAGCCTGCTAACCTCAATTTTTGCAAATACCTCTCCCTCTGCTCGCCCTGTAAATGCCCTACGTCGCTGGATAGTGAAGGTGTTTTCTGCATCTCGCTCCGTTTTCTTTTATGTTTTTTCCCTGGTATTTCCCACACGCCTGACTGCAGGTCAGGAAGATCACCCGCGCTGCAGCGCTGCAAAGCCAGAAAAAGATAGCCTGGTAACGTGTACGGATCACGTACACCAGCATCATTGATTTTCTGGTGATATCGCTTCTTACTCGCGTCATCTAGGCCGGATAAAATACTCGACAATGAGACTTCGTCATGATCAACATGTGTATCGCTACCGGTAGTCGCCATATTTGTGACCGTCAAAATGGCGCCGTCTACTTGTTGACATGGCAACGGTCATGTGGGTCGAAAACCTCTATACCGTGAGGAGAGAAAAACAAAATGGCGGCGCGTGTTGCTGAACCAACCGAGGACAAAATAAAAACTTGACTCAAAAACAAAACCCAAAAAAATAAAAAAAAATAAAAAGCAGCAACAAAATATGGAATGAAAGTATTTCATGGCAAAAATGTATCTTTTTTTTTTTTTTTCAAGAATTATTATTACCACCTCACCTGTGACGGAGTAGGCGGGGCGAGGTATTATAATCAGTGCGGTTTGTTTGTGTGTGTCTGTTAACAATCTAGCGTCTAGACGGTTGCACCGATTGATTTCAAATTTTCAGGGTAGGTGGGCAATGATCCATAGATTACCTGATTACATTTTGGGGGTGATCGGGTCAAGGTCAACCTTTCGGTCAAAATAACATTTTCCATCCTAGCTCAAAAACGTTTGCCGATAAACAAATGTTTAATATTATAAGCATATAAGAACTCCCATATGGCCTTTCATTTGGCACCATGATCTTTGACCTTGAGGGACCCTGGAAGGTCAAGCTCAAGGTCATGGATTTTCAGAGGGCTGTAACTTGAAAACGGTTGATGGTAGACAGATATTTACCATTATCAACTTACAGGAAGTGCCATATGGGCTTTCATTTGGTACCATGACCTTTGACTTTGAAATGTCAAACTCAAGCTCATGGATTTTCATAGGACTATAACCTGACAGCTGATGATTAAGAAATATTACCGTTATCAACATATAGGTATAAAATAAGTGCTGCTGGGCGAGGTTTGTTTTGCCTGGCAACACATCGCATTTTTCACAAATTGCTCCTGTCATTTCGCCGGTTTGTTTACATTCTGAGCGGAAATGATTTTGTCGGACGTTTTGTATCAAGTTTTTATTCATCGAATTTGCAAAAAATAAAAATGCTCCGTTTCTCAAAATCCAGTGACTGTGGATCGAATAAAACAGTTATTCCACTCAATCTCGTCGTACACGGCTTATAGACAACTCGGTGCTACGCGCCTCATCGGCTATCAGCTCATGTACGACTCGATTTCGTGGAATAACTGTTAAATATACCATAGGAAACAGCAGGTCTTAATTAGCATATGCATAAAAGATGAGGTTGGTATCTTCAACCAAACTATCTTTACTGAGGGATCAAATATGCCTTGTTTTACTGCAGATGGAAATGTAAAATAGAGGCACGCTTCTCATAATACAATCACACACTGGCTGTTTCTTTCTTTGTTTTTTAAAATATTCAGTACAATTACTTATGCCGCTTTTCCACTACAAATGCGGCTGAGTCGGGCTGAGCCGTGCCGTGCTGAGTCGAGCTGAGCGGGGCTGTTGGAGTTGCATTTCGACTACAACCGCGCTGAACCGTGCTGGCTGGAAGTGGGTGGACACATTGGGTGGAGTTAGCGAAAGTGGGTGGACGTCACGTGATGTCGTTAAGCAGCGCAAACAGTGACATCAGTGAGCTTTTAAGCGGTAGTCTCACGACCCGGATAGTAAACAATAAACATGGAGGACATGGAGTCGTTAGTGTTGCTGGTCTTGGTTCTGTGGCTTGTTGTCACCGACAACGCCAACAGATACTGGCAAGAGTGTATAGATGAGGCGAGGCGCATAAGGCTTCAGAAATTCTCGTAATTCTTCTTCTTCCGGGTTTACGGTGTTTACAGATCCCAGCGTGCTCGCGGGGCGTGTGTGGGCGTGTGAGGACACTCCTCCTCACCAATCAGTGCACAGGGGAGTGTCTCCTCACGCCCCCAGCCTCACTCAGCTCGCTTTGGCTCGCTTCAGCCCCACTCCAAAACCGTGCGAGTTTTAGGGGCTAAGCAGGGCTGAAGCGAGCCGAGTCGTGCTGTTTTTTGGTAGTCGAAACGCGAGCCGTGTCGGGCTGAAGTGAGCTGAAAAAGGGTAGTGGAAAAGGGCCATTAGTTACCAAAACAGTCCTACAGTATGAGAGATAAATACCAGAATTTGAAAGTTGTGACATGTTTAAATTTGGCGAAACAGAGGGCCAAAAATGCTCCAAAAGCACAAACGATTTATTATTATTTTTTTTAAACAGATTTCAACAATATATAAAGTGGTAAATCTGCAATCCTGTATCTTCAGCTGCAGTATTTCAAAGTTATCTCATACCAAAGAACAATTCCTGAAAATTTCATGCATCGAGATTAAATAGTTCAAAAGTTATGGCTTATAGAACGGCAGAGTTTGTTTTCTATCGGACTTGTGCTTACGGTAAAATTTGAGCCACTCTCTCTTATTCATGTCCTTATATCTCAAAAACTAACAAAAGACGTAAGGCTGAAATTTTGCATACTGTTTATTGGGACTAATTGCTTTAATTTTTGAAAGTATGAAGCAAATCTGATATGGTCCGGCAGGAACATTTTCTGAAATCTGGTGATTTGAGGCAGATTTACCCAAATATTAAAAAAAAAAAAAAAAAGCAGAAATTAAAGTCTTTTTGCTTGGATAACGTCTCATCTCATCTCATTATCTCTAGCCGCTTTATCCTTCTACAGGGTCGCAGGCAAGCTGGAGCCTATCCCAGCTGACTACGGGCGAAAGGCGGGGTACACCCTGGACAAGTCGCCAGGTCATCACAGGGCTGACACATAGACACAGACAACCATTCACACTCACATTCACACCTACGGTCAATTTAGAGTCACCAGTTAACCTAACCTGCATGTCTTTGGACTGTGGGGGAAACCGGAGCACCCGGAGGAAACCCACGCGGACACGGGGAGAACATGCAAACTCCACACAGAAAGGCCCTCGCCGGCCCCGGGGCTCGAACCCAGGACCTTCTTGCTGTGAGGCGACAGCGCTAACCACTACACCACCGTGCCACCCCCTTGGATAACGTAAACATCAGAAATCAATAAAACATCAGGCTTTGTTCACCGAAACAGAATTCAGTTGATTGTCCAACATTAAAGATGTACCGACCTCAATCTATAGCAGACCTGGGCATTTTCCGGCCCGCGGGCCGCATCCGGCCTTTGGTTCATTCTGACCGGCCCGCGTAAGGTTAATTAGAAATTACAAAATAAACGTATTTTCTAATTTTACCTCATGCATGGACTGAATGTGCATTGCTTTTATTTTGAAGTTGTGTTCAACAAAAACGCAATGCGCGCGACATGAACATGACATGAAATCCCACGAAACCTAATCCCGCGATAACTACTTCCGTAATTTGTCCAGACCAACCACAAACTTGTACGTCATCCTTCAAACGGTCCAGCCAATCTCATAGTGTGACGTCACCAGCAGGCGCCGGAGCCCGAGCCGATCTGTAGATCTGATACCTACACCGAATCGACTGATGATCATCTGTCAGCTGTGCTTCGCATCTCCACCTCAGACATTCAACCTGACTCTGATGCACTCGTTAAAGACCAACAGAGACGAGATTTCTCTCACTGAACAAATAAAAAACTGAAAAACACCAAATGAGGTGATTAGACTACAAATGTGGGCATCATTATTATAATATGATGTATCTTGCTTGATATTTGGAGTAGAAAGACAATATTGTGATGTCTTTATTGTGTTTTGGGGTGAATGTGACTGAAAAAAAAATGGTACAAACGTTCACATTTTGTTAACCATTGTTTTGGGAAATTTGATTGAATAAATGACATTTTTTGTAAGGCAACCTCGTTTTTTCCATACTCTTACCAGTCTTAGCAGCTTGTAAAAACAATGTTATTTATTACTTTATATAAAGAAATACAATTAATATTATGCAGAATTTAGTTCAGCCTTTTGGTCCGGCCCTCCACAAAATTTTCTGTTTCTCATGTGGCCCTATGGAAAAAATAATTGCCCACCCCTGATCTATAGTGATTAGTGTGAATGAGAATGCAGTACATATTCAGTATATGAGCATGTATCGGTCAAGACGGGCGTGTAAGCGAAATCTGACAGATCTGTGGACAAGCGAGAGACCATTAAACTCCAATAAGAGGTTTGATGGTACAGTGGTGTCAGCACGGGTCCACACGGGTCAGTGAGTTCTGGTTCTGGATGAGCGCGATCAGAAGAAATGGGCCCAGAGAGCAGCGCTGTCATGGCCAGTGTATTTAGCGATGAGTCGATGCTGACAGCTAAAACGATGAGTAATTACGAAGAATGAGTGCATAACAGCCCGAGAAAGAAAAGAAACAAAAAAGAAAAGAAAAGAAAAGAAAAGAAAAGGCGGCCTTGGCCAAGCAAACTGTTCAAACCAAACGTATGCACACAAACAAAGAAATAAATAAAAGTCAGACAGATGTTGACGCACTGGACTTCCATCATTATACAAGCAGTACTAAGGATCAGAAATCAGTCAGTACTAAATTTCAAAGCCACAACTTATTTCACTAGAGACACTATATGGCCAAAAATATGCGGATGCCTGTGTATCAACCCAGGCAAAAGTTTGTACACCCCTACATCATCCATCAGTCATCACAGATACCGACTTTGCAGATGACATAGCGCTGAGGAAACTGCACAAGCCAGTGAGATGCTGAGATGTGTAGAGGTAGAATGTGCCAAGGTTGGCCTACACCGTAATGCAAAAAAAAAAAAAAAAGACCGAAATCGTGCAATTCAACCAGGGCGAAGAAAGGATACACGCCAGAACCGGGATGAGGATCAAGATAGTCGACGACTTCAAATACCTTGGAGACTGGATGCACAGCTCAAGCAAAGACTTCGAGATAAGAAAGGCTTTAGCATGGTCAGCATCACGGGCGATTGCTCTAAGACAACGAGGGAGGCTCAGCCTCCTCTAAAAATGACGAACATCGTATAGGATGAATTGCGCTAGGCTTATGTTATAGCCGACCTTATAACATTGCTATTTCAGAACCAGAATCATAGAAATATACGTGCTCAACCCAACTACAGTGCGAAATCATTCCGTTATAACTTTCCCCAGTTCGCCTAATGTGTGCGTGAGTTTTTCCCCCTCGTGACAGCGTGATGCAGCCCAGCCTCAGTGGATTGGGAGCTATGTGCTTGTCAATCTCAAAATGCAAGACGATTATTGGACAAATACTGCGAAAACGCCCGCCCACGGAGTCTCACGGACTCCCAGCCTCAATGGACTTCAACGGCATTCGGGAGCTCTGCGCTTCTCAATCTCAAAATGCAAGACGGTTATTGGACAAATACTGTGAAAATGCCTGCCCACGGACTCCGAGCCTCACATGGGAGGGACATGGCAGTTTCCGCGAGGAGACTGGTGAGTGGTGAAAGCGGCCGGATATTTTCTTTGATTGAAAGCTCGTTTCAACTATAGACAGGCAGCACAGTGTTGCCAGATTGGGCGGTTTTAAGTGCATTTTGGCGGGTTTTGAACATATTTTGGGCTGGATAACATCAGCAGTATCTGGCAACATCAGTTCAGTCCCATGCGGATTCGCAAGTGCTGTGGTGTATTGTAAGAGATCGGCTTACATTTCTATTTCATTCATTACATACGGTTTCTACCAGCTTTTTTAGTTTGTATATATTTTCATTGTGAATAAAGTGTAAATATAGTGTTGTCAAGTTTGCTATCTTAGTTCCAGAAATTTTGTTTATTTGAGTGACTGAACTTGAACTTGAGGGGGCTAGTCAGCTAGCAAGAAAGCTGCGCACGGATGCCAAGCATTGCTGATTTAATTTTGGCGAAGCCATTTGCCAGTCTTCCTTTCGAGGAAAAAATTAAAATTAAAGAGCAGGGTAGACCAACGCCTCAAATTGACTTGGTGAAAAAGGTAGGGAATAATACTCGTTCCTTTCAGCTCTCCTGGTACGAGAAAGTGAATTGGCTAACAGCAAGTGACCCACATCAACAACAGTAAATAGGCTACTTTAGTAATATGTCATGGATGGACCAAAAATATAGAATCTATTTAAAATGTTTATGCTGAGTATATTATATTGGAATATATGTTTTTCTGGATATGAATTAAACACAGCTACAATTTGGAAAACATTTTTAAACAAAAACACAGCCGAGGTCAATTTTTAAACAACATGCCACAATTTTAAAATATAAAATGTTAAAATATACCCCTCCCCCCCAACACCACCATCATGTATATTGGACAGTAGGCTAATGGGCCAAAAGAACCTGTTATTTCACAGTTTGTGATCCTGCCAATCAGCCAGATCAGAGGCAAGAGTATGGGCAAAATTGATGTGTTTTTTCTTTTAAAATCTGGAAATATCGTAACCGACCAGCCTCCCCTGTTTGAAAGACTACCAGCCGCCACTGGTCAGCATGCCATAAGATGTCCCAGGTATGGACCTCAAACTTGAAAAGAAATCTAAAAGAACGTCTCTTTCTCGTGACAGTAGAATCTGTGCTACTGTATGGCAACGAAACTTGGACCATTGACAAAAATATGCAAAAGAGACTCGATGGACGTTACACCAGGATGCGCCGTATGGCACTCAACATAATCATGGAAGGCAAAGCTAACAAATGAACACTTGTATGGAAGCCTACCGCCAGTATCATCTAAAGTAGCATAAAGGAGGCTGAAGTTAGCTGGACATTGTGTCAGACACCCTGAGGAAGTGCTATCGCAACCAGTCCTGTGGCAACCAATGACTGGGAAGCGGAACGTGGGCAGGCAGGCAGGCTGTATCCTACACAGATGTGCTGATGAATGACACAAATTTAGGAAGTGTTGAGGAACTACAGATGGCCATGATGGACAGGGAAGGATGGGTGAGACGTGCTGACTTGAAGCGAGCGGAAGCTCGGCTGAAGTAAGAAGTACGTACTTTACTCATTCATAGGTATTTCTGTAAAACTCTGAAATAACATCTGGAACATATATGGAATTATGTGGTAAACAAAAAAAAAAGTTTTTAAAAAATAAAATTACCTTGATGACGCTTTGCTCACTATCGGCGTTATCTTAACGAGCTTCATGAGGTGGTCACCTGGAATGCTTTTCAATTAACAGCCATGTCTCGTCAAAAGTTAATTAGTGGACGAGTTTCTTGCCTTCTTAATGTGTTTAGAAGCAAACAGTAAATAGTAAATAATAAAAATACTAAACAAATAGCCTTATTTGACAACTATAGTAATCCATCCATATTACGTCAAGAACCGCTCAACTGAGTCAAGACAAACGACATCCATCATTACTTTAAGATATGAACTGACTTTTAATTAATACAAATAAAGAACAAAAACAGTGAATTTGAAGGGGTGTCCAAACTTTTGCCTGGTACTGGATGTGTACTGGATCTTTCCCCAAACTATTGCAACCAAGTTGGTTAAATGATTGTAGATGATGTCTTTATATGCTGTAGCGTTACAATTTTCCTTCACTGGAACGCAGAGGCGCAGATACGGACAAAACGAGCTTCATGAAGACAAGTTTGGACTGGAGGAACTTGAGTGTCCTGCACAGAGCCTTGACCTCAACCCCACTGACCACCTTTGGGATGAACTGGAACGCCGACTGCACCCCAGACCTCCTCAGCCAACATCAGTGCCTGACCTCACTCATGATCTTATGGCTGAATGATCAGAAATCCCTCCAGCCACGCCCCAAAATCGAGTGGAAAGGCTTCCTAGAAGACTGGAGGTTATGATAACAGCAAATAGGGACTAAAACTGGAATGGGATGTGCAACAAGCACATTTCCACAAGGTTACGATGATTAAGGGTGTATTCACACCAGGATAGTTCGATAGTTCACTTGCTTTGGTCCGAACCAAATGTTTTTTTTATTTTTTCATTTTGGTGTGGTTCGCTTTCACACTGTACATTTTAGTAAGCGGACCAAAATCTGTCAACAAAGCCACGCGCCCTGAGGTCGTTCAGCTATTGGTCAGAGACGACACGTGCACAAAGCGTTAAGTTCAAAAGTAGTCACGGAGGCTTTCCGTGCTGTTATTCTTTTTAATGTCATCAAAGCTATATGTTTTTTCCAGTTTTTACTGTTTTCACAATTGTGCGATTACTATGCTGTTGTACAAGTAATTTATCAACGACGACTTCAAAGGGCAAGGCGGCTACGGAGGATAGCGCTGATGAGCGCACATCATGTTGTGACAGTTCTGGCTCTTCACGCAAGACGGAGGAGGTATGTGTCGGGATATTCACCTTATCCATCGTAATAGATGAATTTCTTTTTTGCGTCGCTAGTACCGCCACTTTTTGAAAGAATGTCCCTGATTTTAATGTAGGTCTGACGGAGTTTCTTTAGCCTGGGAAATCCCATGCTGCTTAGCACAATCGTTCCGATCTGAAAAGACAGCATGGAAACTATGGTCTAAAGGCTTGCCTGAGTTAGGGAGCCAATCAGAGAGTGGGGAGGGGTGGAAAGACGGTGACGCGTACTACTCGACAAACGGAAGCTTGTAGTTTATTTGGGACTGTTTATGGATCACATTTAACATGGCGGCGAGCGATACGAACCGAACTTTTGATCAAGCTTTAGACACTGTTCTGAATAGTTTAGAGCGAAAGTTTGTTTTAAAAAAAAAAGAACAACGTTTGGCGTTTCAGTCTTTCTTCGCCTCTTCGTCTTCTTCGTCGTTCTAACTACGTCACCGGGTACAACTGCCGTGATTGGCCATGGGCTACGTATACGCCAAATGACAGACATTCGCAACGTCCAATAAACGGCCGTTGACAATCGTAAACCACACCTCCCCTACGAGAAATTCAATAGGCGGATTCCAGACCATATTTCACTTGTGATATGGTCTGGTGTTAACCAGACTAGAGTTTCTTCACTTTTAGCCGACATTGTTCTGGGAAGCGCGTGAACCCCTTCTCCTTCATTTTCTCACTGAATACAGCAAACACGTCGGCATTTTTGTGTGTTCTCTCCAAAAGCTCAGATATGTGGACATCTGCCCATATATCCACAAGGGTACGCGTTTCTTCCTCGGCCCACGTTTGCCCCCTACTCATTTTTTGTACTCTGTAGTCTAGCCTACCACTGGTCTGAATGACTGAACGACTGTTGTAAGGTTCCCTTGACAACCGAAACAGTGTTTGCACTTTGCGGTGGAGTGTCAAGACTCTGTTTCCCATAATGCTCGACAAACGACGGAAGTTCCCGAGGTACAAAAAAGCAAAACTGTCGGATTAGGTCCGGTCTGCTTTCACACCTCCAAAAGATCCGTACCAGGGTTCCTTTGGTCCGGACCGAGTCCGACCTTGCAGCTCGGTCTCGGTCCGCTTGTTTGGTCCGGACCAGAGTTCGGTGGTTTGTATTCAGACCAACCCAAAAGGTCCGGACCAAGGGAAATTTGGTTCGTTTGGTCCGGACCAAACAACGTAGGTGTGAATACGCCCTAAAAGTCTACACTGGTGTGTTTTTATTGAGGAGAACAGTAGTTTCAGATCTTAAGGAGGAGGAATTTGGAGGGGAAAAAAGTCAAATCACATAAAGAGGCTAGGTTGAGGTCTCTTTACTTTTCGCTTAATGTCTCTTCTTCATGGTGTGATCTGGCTGCAGATATTCACCATCACCGCACTCTTGCTCACACGATATTGCTTTAATACAACAGTTCTATGAACAAGAAATGAATATTGAGCGACAGACACAATACAGCCAATTATTATCCATACAAGACACTTTTTCATGGAATAAAAACATGTCTTCTATTCCCTTCTAGCGCGTTTCATTCATTTGGTTCGACAGCATGCAATATTGTTAGCATATCGCTTATCCTATGTGTATTACATCACTCTACCCAGTGGAGAATGAGCGTTGAATATGGTTTACGATATTGTATGGCTGTCAAGACAACATGACGTCACAAGGCAGAGATGTAAAACATCCGCGCTAGTGAGCGACTGTGACAATTTGTAAACAAACATGGCCGCCAGGTTTGCTTCGTTAAATACAGAAGATTTTGAGAGAATTTTGAAAGAGAAAGACGCGTTGAACACCCGACTTTATCTTCGACTCGTTCAGGATCATGCTAGCTAAATGGAATATATTTGATATACCACTCAACACCAGCCAATATTATTTAAAGGAGAACTGAAGTCATTTTTAAACTTGCTTTATTTCTTAATTAACGTGTTATTCAATTACGTTTTCGGTTTTAGTAACCTTATATCGTGACTCGTATTGGCAACTAATTGCAATTAAATACACTACCGTTCAAAAGTTTGGGGTCACCCAGACAATTTTGTGTTTTCCATGAAAAGTCACGCTTTTATTTACCACCATAAGTTGTAAAATGAATAGAAAATATAGTCGAGACATTTTTCTGGCCATTTTGAGCATTTAATCGACCCCACAAATGTGATGCTCCAGAAACTCAATCTGCTCAAAGGAAGGTCAGTTTTATAGCTTCTCTAAAGAGCTCAACTGTTTTCAGCTGTGCTAACATGATTGTACAAGGGTTTTCTAATCAGCCTTCTGAGGCAATGAGCAAACACATTGTACCATTAGAACACTGGAGTGAGAGTTGCTGGAAATGGGCCTCTATACACCTATGGAGATATTGCACCAAAAACCAGACATTTGCAGCTAGAATAGTCATTTACCACATTAGCAATGTATAGAGTGGATTTCTGATTAGTTTAAAGTGATCTTCATTGAAAAGAACAGGGCTTTTCTTTCAAAAATAAGGACATTTCAAAGTGACCCCAAACTTTTGAATGGTAGTGTATTATTATACTTATCGGCCTATTTGGTTTTTCACCATGTTGAATTTAGTTCGTTTGGTCCACGGCAGGCGTCGCTTATCCGCGCGATCTTCACGAGACTTGTGCGAGACTTCGAAACGTGACGTATCAGTGCCGCCATTTTGAAAACTGTTTTCCAAACAAAAAATATTGCACAAAAACGAGTTTAAATGACGATTACTGCCTACTTTTTTCAAACTTTCCTGATCGCTATCAAAACAAACAAAACTTCCGGCTTGATTACATCAGCATTCAAAAGAGGGCGCGCGCGTCTTTTGACAGCGTTGGCAGATGTCGGTCACTTTGATTTCCGCTGTATGTTTTACTTCCATTCTACGATGTCTCGCACAGGTCTCAACGAAGCTCGTTTACGGCAATCGCGTTGACATATGGACTGATATATTACAGAGTATATTTCAAACACTCATAACTTGCTATAGCAGCGACGAAATAGCGATCAAACATGTGTTCCTATATTTTATAAAATGAGATAAATAGAATTTTGATGATAAAAAAATTTGCCTTCAGTTCTCCTTTAAATATTCTGTTCATTTTTGCTCAGATCCCGAAGACACCATATTCACGTAAGAGCACGCCAGCTATCTGGCTAGCTTTCATACATTAAGCAGAAAGTAAACAGGCGTTTATTTAACTGTTTTCAGACAGCACAGAGTGGGCAGTTTTAAATTATTCTGGTCAGTTTAATTTAACTGGTCTGTGGTCCGCCTTCTGTGATAGGGTTCTTGATGTGATCCTTCTGTGGCGCTCAACTACATGGTGCTACTCTTGGGTGGATTATAATACTATTGTAGCTTGCCTTTTATATCCATGTTTAGCCAGTAATTTAGTATTTTTGGTGCTGTTACATTTTTTTTATTCTTATTATTTTCCTCATGTGCCATCTGTACAAATTAGTATTGATAAAACACTTAATTCCGTTATTAAACAGTCAACATAGCACCATCCTGAAACTTTTCTTAGGACCACAATGGAAATAAGTGTTTTACACGTTGTTGTGCTGTCCTTGGTTTAGTTTCATGTATTTAGTTCAATTGTTACTGAGTATATTGTTATCCCCTGCCCAAACCAAGTTTGGCGGGGGATATGGAAACGGGTTCTGTCCATCCGGTCACGTTTATGTTTCCGGGCCATATCTTTAAAACTACTGAAGATATCTTCATGAAACTTCCCCTGTGTCTGAAATCGCTCACTCGTTCACGACTCCCTACATAAGGAATTACTATATAGAGGACTATATAGTGAGCTCATTGGTACCGTAAAATGAAAATAACACTTTCGGACACTAGTGCGTCGCGCTGGTATTTACGTCATTACTGTCGCATAGTTAAAACGTGTCACATCAGTCGGCTGGTGAGTTTTCAAAAATAATAAATACACGCATGTATTTTTGTGACAAATCCATATTATGCTGAGCGTATAATTTCCCACATTAATCAATACAAAGTACCTGCAGCTTTCAGTTCTTTTAAATCAAGGCTGAATACTTTCTTTTTCTTTGTCGCTGCCTTTTATTAAATCAAATTTGAGATTTTTAATTTGATTTCTTTCAGTGCGACCGCAGTGCATGATGGGATATATTGCTTTGGTTAGAGACCATCGGTCGTAGACAACTTTTTGTAATGCATTGTGGGATACTTTGAGTGCACTACATAGGGTGTAAACAATCCTCACTAAGGTTTCGGACAGCACTACAAAATGATGTCCTCACTATATAGTGCCCTATATAGTGAGTAGGGAGCGATTTCAGACACAGGGTTTGTATACATATCAAGCAACATGTGAACTGGTGCCTTTTGCTATTTTGGATTTTTGAAAAAAAAAAAGGATTTTTCAAATTTTCACATAAAAAATAGATTTTGACTTAGTTTCTAAGAGCAATGTTTGTGTCCGCCGCATATATCCAAAACTATTCATGATACGGATTTGAAACTTGGTATACATGTTAACAAGGTGATGTAGATGTGCCTTTTCATACTAAGAAATTTGAGAAATTTAAATTTTCATGTTTCCATGGAAACAATTTCAGACTTAGTCTCTCAGGTTAGTCTTGGGGTAGGTTTTGTTTCCGGAGCAGAACTTGAAAACTATGAGCGGTATGGTCTTGAAAGTTGGTATATGTGTTGATTAAGTAATGTATATGTGCCTTTTGATACTAAGAAATATGAGAAATGTAAATTTTTAGCTCACATGGACCAAAGATCCGGTGGGTTTATGCCATGGGCTGCTGAGGTCAGTGTAAAGAGGTCGGGTTGGTTTCCTGCAGCACAACTTGAAAAATGTGACAAATAATATCTTGAAACTTGGTATATAGTTGGTATACAGGGCGGGGGATATAGATGACTCTGTCTTCTTGTCCTACTTGCATGTAATTTTACTGTAATAAATCTCTCAAAGTCAAAAGTAATATTCCTGAAAAGTTCATAAAGTCGTTAACTCTACTGTAGTAACTGTTTCAAACCAGGAAGTGGAATTTGACATGGCAAACACAGACGAGAGAAGTGATACACAAAGTGAAATGTCCCAGTGAGGTTTATCATAAATATAAGCACTATTGGAACACTGCTGAGCCAATCAAATTAATGACCAGGAACTAACTGGTGTATAAATAGTTAATAATGATATGCATCATTATTAACACCCAATATATTTAGCAGGGCTGGACGATATGGTGATACAATACTGATATCGTGATAAATACTCACAATAAACTTCTCTGAATTATCGTGATTTTTTTTCCATTCAAATTTTATCTTTTAACTTTAATAATTACTAACTCACCAGAAGCAGCTGGTGTGATGTTAAAATACTGTACTTAACCTTTTACATTCTTTTCAATTTGATATAGATATAAAAAGTTAAATGATTTCTAGATTTTAAATAACGTAATCAAACAGCATGACTGTCAGTTGTATACATTCCCAAACTTCATATGCAGCCATAAAGAACAGCTAATTTACATATTCATGACTGCATCCTACTTGGATAACTGCGTGAATATTCAAACAGCTGAATCGTCTTCGTGTTGGAAGCAGCGTCAGTCTTAAACAACATCACTGTACACTTCCACTGGAAACACTGAAGCTGAGATCAAACAGTAGCCAGTCAATAACTACTCACATTTAGCTGTGGAGCAAAACACTGCAGGCTTCAGTAAGGCTCGGATTAGCACACGCTTTGAGCACGAATCAATCAGAGCGTTAATTACAGCCGAATCCATCACACAGTCCCAGAGCTGCAGGAGCTTCAGTCAGAGTAGTTACTACCGATAACCTTCAGATTAATACCTCACAGCGGGGCACAGCAACTTAATAATAATAATAAAAGTTATTATTATTATTATTATTATTATTAATGTGTAAAATATGCATTATATATATATATATATATATATATATATATATATATATATATATATATATATATTTCAATGACTATTAAAAATAATAATAAATTATTATTATTATTATTAATGACCATTTTTAATTATTAAAAATAAAAAAACAATAATGTGGGTAAAATATACATTGAAAGGCAGTGACTATTTTTAATTATTTAAAAAATACAATTAAAATAATAATAATAATAATAATAATAATAATAACATTTTTATTATTCTTATTCATTACCATTTTTAATTATTAAAAAACATTTAAAAAATAATGTGGGTAAAATATACATTGAAAGGTAATGACTGTTCTTAAAAAATACAATCAAAAAGTTATTATTATTATTATTATTATTATTATGTGTAAAATATACATTGTAAAAACATGACTTAATAATAATAATAATAATAATAATAAAAATAAATTATTATTATTAGACCATTTTTAAATATTAAAAATAGCAATAATAATAATAGTGGGTAAAATATACATTGAAATAAAGGTAATGACTATTTTTAATTATTTAAAAAATACTATTATTATTATTATTATTATTATGGAAAATTACATATTAATAATTATGTAATAATCATCCATTCAATTTGCATTATACATCATTTTCTACAAATTTCAATAAACTCTCAAAGCTAGATTAAAAATAAATAAAAATAGGGCACTTAGTGTATGCCCATCCCTAAAGACGGCCCCCACCCTAACAGTGCACTGGGCCCTGCGTGTACATTTATTGAAGCTCATAATGGAGGACTAGGGAAGCTCTTTCCTCAGGCAAGTAGGGAGAGACACAGCCTATCACGTCATATAAGAATAGGCCATGTGTGATAGACCTGACCTACATTTCCTCCCTCCCACACACACACACACACACACACACACACACACACACAGGGAGAGAGGGTGACCATTATGCTGCATATCTTTAAATGTGCTATGTTTCCCATAACTCCCACCTCTAATACCTCATTCCTGTTTTTGCAGTCTGACAGCTACTGCAAAAGTCAAATTCTTGCTCAGTGCTTCACTAACTCAGCTTAGAAAACACGAGCGCTGATAAGATTTCTAATATTATTGCTGCTTTTTACTACAACAACAAGAACAACTTAGATGCCAGATAATTATGTTATGTTAACTGGCCTAGTTAACGGCCTGGCCTTTCTCATCTGACCTTTCTGAACGAGTGACTCATAACTCCGCCCAGCGCTGCGGATCATCAGGAGTCTGCAGTGTCACAGGAACGCCTTCAGGCCAGAGGGATTTTTTTTTCCTTCTTATAATTTAAGAGAACGTGATCGAATGACTGTTTATAGCAGTTATAACTGAAGTGATAACATGAACGTACTTGATTTACGGGTGGTCCACAACATCACTATAAATGGATAAAAAGTACAAAAAAAAAGTTATCCTTTAATTAAAAAAAAGTAATTGCAGGCAAATTACTGTGGTATAAGTGGAATAAAGCAGTTTTGGGCATATTTTCCTATAACTGCATGCCAACAAGTGGATTATTCCTTACTTATGACAAGAGTTTGACCGATAAATTGGTGTTCCAATATTATCGGTCAATAAGAGCTAATTATATATAAATCGGTATCAGCATTTATAATGGCTGATAAACGACAATTAAAAAAAAGAAATGGAGAAACAGATGATCGATTCTTCAACCATGTTATGAGTGTTGTCTTTGTGTAGTTTGTCCACCAGTGGACACACTACAACTCCACTGTTGGCAACACACACATTTGAAACGCTACAAATCACAACAATCAGCTGACCCAAGCAGAACTGAGCAGAGTCGCCCATGATGAAGATCATCTCTGCTCCTTTTCACTAGTAGTAGTCGTACTCTATAATGGACCTGTATGTAGAGATCACTGAAACGCTTGTTGAAGTCAATTCATTGAGAAAAAAAAAAAATCAACAGTAGAACTCATGGCTATGTATAATAGCGAAAGTAAGAGCGTTTCCACACGCATGGTGCAACAAGAACTCACAGGATTGGGATTCAACTGCCATGTGGTCATAATAATTGGACTCTCTAGCAATAGAAAAAGGTCATGTGGTCTGATGAGTCCAGATGACCCTAGTCCTGAGTGATGGGCGTGTCAGGGTAAAAAAGGAAGCTCATGAAGTGATGCACCCATCATGCATGGTGTCAACAGTACAAGCCTCTGGAGGCAGTGCTGTGATCTGGGGTTGCGTCAGTTGGTCAGGTCGAAGCTCAGCAACCTCATGGTGCAATAAAATGAAGTCAGCTGATGACCTGAACGTACTGAATGACCAGGTAATCACGTCGATGGATTTTTTTTTTTTTTTAGCTCATCCGGCCATCGTTGTCGTCTGTCCACAATTTACAAAAAAATCGTTACTCCTCCTACAGGATTGATCAGATTTAAACTGTATAGCAGGGGTCTTCAATCCTATCCGCAAAGGGCCGGTGTAGCTGCAGGCTTTCATTACAGCCAAATTGGAGGCTCACTTGATTGTTGACTGGAGACGAGGGTGAAATGATTAAACAAGTGAAATCAGATGTAGCTCCTGCTTGGTTGGAATGAAAGCCTGCAGCCACACTGGCCCTTTGTGGATAGGATTGAAGACCCCTGCTGTATAGCATCGTTACACTGGGCCGCTGATGACGACATGTCCTCGTTTCAGCAGCGGAAGGAACCTACCACGCAACTGTAGGTCAAACTCTCTCCTGCTCTCCTCGTTGCTCAGGATCTTCCAGGCCTGATCCACATCTATGAACCTCTGCAGCTGCAGCCCTGCCTCCTCTTCTGATAGGCCAGGCTGCTGTTTATCTGGGTGAAACTAGCAACAACAACAAAAAAGGGTAGTGTTCAAAACAATTCCTGAGAGACACACCTGATTAGAAATATAAACTATAATATATTACGATAACGTCCAAGTCTACAATAACGTTATGGGATAGCTGTAACAAAATCAGCAGCTACAGCTGTTGTGGTTTTCTCTCGAAAGCAAAATCCAGAAAGCAAAGTGAACAGAACTGTATGTTTATTAAATGGGAGGTAGTTTTCACTCAGGTGAGCGTACAAACTCTGAAAGGTCATTAAAAATTGACTAGGGGAAGACGCTGATGTAAACGCATTTAAGAAACACAAAAATAAAGAAGATAAAGATATGCAGTAGAAAAAGAGCCTTCTAATCGAATACCTTCATACCTTCTAATCTAATAAATTGAAGAAAACTGCTATGGCGTGGTCACACGGTCCGGCTCAGCCAATCAGAACGCGAGAATCGATCAACAAATATGGCGTCGCTTCCCGTTATGCTAGACCCGAATCGAAGACAATTTCGTGGTGAAATAATTGGATTTGCAGCAAATTATGGGCAGCAGAGACAATATAAAAATCACTTGCACCTTGAAAGGCAAGTTATTTATTTATTTCTGGGATGGAGTAGCCGGCGCAGACCGTCTGTGTAGGCGGAGAAACCCGCCGATCGCTGGTGCTTCTGGACATCTTTGAGCTTATTCAGATCTAAAAACACTGAGAGGATCAAGATCTAAACACTAACAGACTGCAACTATTTCTGGAGACAGCGCAACTAAATTTTATAACCAGGCAAGACTTAATAACCAGAGAGACTTGCAAATATTCCCCCCGATTTTTGTTTTAAATCCTCATTTATTTTTTATAAATTGGAGTTTTCACCAAACTAGTCCTTTAATCATGGGTCATCGATGTCATTTAAATACATCATAAGACATATCGCAAAGACGATGTGTAGCAATAAAAGCACAATTAACTATAAACGTCAACACAGACACATCATCGATATTGTCCCCGTCCACTAATTAGGCTAATAGAGTCCACTAATTTGGACATCTATTTTTCAGCATCTTAAAAGGACACCCTTGGCCTTTAATCTGTCCATCAGCCCACAATCTTCTTCTGAACTCGAGCAGCATTGTATGCAGCAGAATTCCGGTCTTGAGTTAAAAGTTTCCGTCCAAAGCTCTTCTTAATTAAAGCTACAAGAACGGTCCGATCACAAGCACCTTTGATTTAGTTGCTCTCGGATACACAGGATCCCTGCAGAGAGGATTACACGACTTACGCTGGGTGTGGGAACCTGCTCGGAGATCAGAAACATGGAGCAAGCTATCGGCCAAAAGGCAGGAAAAATTCAAGTCCCGGTTCAGGAGATATTTTAAGTGTGATCTGTGACAACTTTGAAGTTGGTTAATACGACAATCAAGAAAAAAAAAGAAAAAAACCCTCCAGTCAGATAACATGTGTCACATTAAGGCTGGAATAGTCAGGATGGACACTAATCGTGAAATTGCATTCAATACAGTGCCCTCCATAATTATTGGCACCCCTTGTAAAGATTAGTCATAAGGGTGCGCAAACAAAAATCCACCTTTTGGTGAAGTCACTTCATCTTACGCTGAAAAAGAATGAGGAAAAAAATCCAACCTTTATTTGAAATTAATTTATTCAGAAAAAAAAAAAATCCCTCATCAAGAAATTTTTTTTCAACAAAAAACATGTGGCACCCTGTATTTAATACTTTGTACACCCTCGCTTTGAGAGTAAAACAGCACCGAGTCTCTCTGATAACATTTTATAAGGTTGGAGATACACAGCAGGGCATCGGAGACCGTTCCTCTTTACACAATCTCTCCAGATCATCCAGGGTCCGAGGCCCTCTCTTGTGCTCTCTCCTTTTCAGCTCAGGTACAGATTTTCACTGGGGTTCAGGTCAGGGGACTGAGATGGCCAGGGCAGAAGCTTGATTCTGTGTCTCAGTGAACCATTTTGGTGTTGATTTGGACATCGGATCATTGTCCTGCTGGAAGATCCAATGAAGACCCAGTTTTAGTTTCCTGACAGAGAAGCCAGATTCTGATTTAAAATGTCCTGGTATTTCATGGAGTCCATGATGCCATGGACCCTAACAAGGTTTCCAGGGTCTTTGGAGGAAAAACAGCCCCAAAACATCACAGAACCTCCACCATATTTTACAGTTGGGATTGGGTTCTTTTCATTATAGCCATCCTTCATTTTACACCAAACCCAGCTTGAGTTGCCAAAAAGCTCCATTTTCATTCCATCAGACTACAGAACACAGTTCCAGTCAAAGTTGGAGGAGCGTTTCGCAAACATCAGATGCTTACGTTTGTGGTTAACTGACAGAAAAGGCTTTTTTCTGGCACCTTGCAAATCTGTTGGCATGGAGGTGGAGTCTGATGGTGGTTTTGGAGACTTGGAAACCCCAAGATTTTACTTTTTCTTGTAATTCACCAACAGTCATCCTTGGGGATTTTTTTGCCTCTCTTATCCTCCTCCTCCTCACCGCGAGTTGGCCTAGTGGTTAGCGTGTCCACCTCTCGACTGGGAGATCACGAGTTCTACTCGCGGTCGGGTCATACCAAAGACCATCATAAAAATGGTACCTTCTCGCAAGGCACGCTGCAATACAGATGCGAGTGGGGAGTCAAACTCTTGCAGTTACCAGAGGACTAGCCCCCCACTGTAACCCTAGCTGTATAGGCAAGTGGCCGAGAGCTAAGGAAATGGAGATTGGTGCCACCTGAGGCACAGGAAGGACTTTAGACCTAGACCCTCCTCCTCACTGTACATGGGGGCAAAATAAACTTGGCTCCTCTTCCAGGCATGTAACAGTTCCAGTTGGTGTCCACTTTTTTTTATTTTTGCCCAGTAGAAATGGGCATTTTCAGACGAGTGGCTATTTTTTTTAATTACCATTTCCTGACTTATGAAGGTCAACACACTTCTCCCTCATTTGGTTTGTGTGTCTCTTCTCTTTCCCATGTTGATGGATGACTAAGGGAATTTGGCCTCTGTATCACCTTGTATTTGTTCCCCAGTTAATCAGGAAGCCAGGGATTACAGCTTGAAAGTTCCTACAAAATCCAGTCAGCTCAAAAATGCATTGTGTTCATTATCATTTCTGTGGTGCCAATAATAATGGCATGTGTTTTTGATGAGGGATTTGCTTTTCTCTGAATAAAATTTCAATTAAAGTTTGAATTCTTCTCATTTTTTTTCCCAATGTGAAATGAAGCGACTTCACCAAAAGGTGGATTTTTTAAAACCCTTTCTTTTTTTTTTTTACTAATCTTTACAAGGAGTGCCAATAATTATGGAGGGCACTGTATATTATCCAGTGTATGATTGGCATTGTAAGTATTTCTTTTACACTGACCAACCCATAGTTATAGCTGGGAAACACGATGATATAATAGCAATATCATGATCCATGGGTATCATCAGTATTTTTATCTCAATCAAACTCTGATTGGAAACAGTCGCTTATTTTCAACATTTTGGATCACAGCAGCACAATTTTTTTTAAAGATTTTTTTGGGGGGGGCTTTTTTCACCTTTATTGGATAGGATAGTGTAGAGACAGGAAATAAGCTGGAGAGAGAGACGGGGAGGGATCGGGAAATGACTTCGGGTCGGAATCGAACCCGGGTCCCCGGATTTATGGTATGGTGCCTTAGTCGACTGAGCCACGGCGCCCCCCACAGCAGCACAATTTTGTACTTTTCTACAACAGCAGCTCTGACAGTGGCTTCAAGATTTCTATTAATGCGCTTGCTCTAATAATAACAACAACAACTTTCACTTCTATGTGGCTTTTTGTAGTAAACATTACTCATGAACAGTTTAAAAACCTGTCTAATCGTTGATATCGTGAAGATTTCTCTGTGAGGAGACATTTATTTCAAATTTACGTCAGGAGTCTCCAGTGCCGGCGCTTTCTAAGGCCCTGGTCACACTACAGCTCGTGATGGGTTTGCGAATACTTGGCGATGAAAAATTGGTCGCATTGCCACCAATCATGCAATACACGGCGTTGCGTGTATTGCATGGAGAACAATCGTTCTCAGAGCTTCGCGAGTTGTTTTTTGTTGTATCTCCGCCTTGTGAGTGGCCAAAAACAGCGTGAAAAATTTCCATGCATGCATTGAAATTTGGTGGTGACACTTTCGTCGGCAAACTAAGCAGCGAATACTCGCAGACGGGTTTGGGAATATTTCCCGAAGCTTGGGGAAGCATCGTCGAGCCTCTTGAGATGCATTTGTCTCGAATCCATGTCTCTGATGCTCGTGGGAGCCTCATCAACACAGCGGATTGGCATAACCTAACCTTCACCGAAACTTAAAAAGTGCATTTACGTTCAGGGAGCATTCAGAGTGCGCTGGAACCCAGTCATTATGGGAAACACCTGATGCTGATTTGAGTGCAATCAGCATGCGCATATAAGGACACTTTTCACAGAGACTTTGGAACACGGGCGACTGCTCTAAGACAACGAGAGAGGCTCAGCCTCCTCTAAACATGACGAACATCGTGTAGGATGAATTGCGCTAAGCTTATGTTATAGCCGACCTTATAACATTGCTATTTCAGATCCAGAATCATAGAAATATATGTGCTCAACCCAACTACAGTGCGAAATCATTCCGTTATAACTTTCCCCAGTTCGCCTAATGTGTGCGTGAGTTTTTCCCCCTCGTGACAGCGCGATGCAGCCCAGCCTCAGTGGATTGGGAGCTATGTGCTTGTCAATCTCAAAATACAAGACGGTTATTGGACAAATACTGCGAAAATGCCCGCCCACGGACTCCGAGCCTCACATGGGAGGGACATGGCAGTTTCCGCGAGGAGACTGGTGAGTGGTGAAAGCGGCCGGATATTTTCTTTGATTGACAGCTCGTTTCAAATATAGACAGGCAGCGGTTACAGTGTTGCCAGATTGGGCGGTTTACAGTGCATTTTGGCGGGTTCTGAACATATTTTGGGCTGGATAACGTCAGCAGTATCTGGCAACATCAGTTCAGTCCCACGCGGATTCGCAAGTGCTGTGGTGTATTGTAAGAGATCGGCTTACATTTCGATTTCATTCATTACATACGGTTTCTACCAGCTTTTTTAGTTTGTATATATTTTCATTGTAAATAAAGTGTAAATATAGTGTTGTCAAGTTTGCTATCTTAGTTCCAGAAATTTCGTTTATTTGAGTGACTGAACTTGAACTTGAGGGGGCTAGTCAGCTAGCAAGAAAGCTGCGCATGGATGCCAAGCATTGCTGATTTAATTTTGGCGAAGCCATTTGCCAGTCTTCCTTTCGAGGAAAAAATTAAAATTAAAGAGCAGGGTAGACCAACGCTTCAAATTGACTTGGTGAAAAAGGTAGGGAATAATACTCGTTCCTTTCAGCTCTCCTGGTATGAGAAAGTGAATTGGCTAACAGCAAATGACCCACATCAACAACAGTAAATAGGCTACAGTGCGACGGTCGCGAGCTACAGTGCGACGGTCGCTTTAGAATCAGGTCAGAGGTACAGCTATAAATCAAAGCTTTCTAACACAAGAAAGTTCGAGGGACCGAGGACGCTACAGGAACTGGTTTATTTTGTGGATATTGCACAACATTAAAAGCAAATATCAAAGGACAAAAACTCCACGTTCTTTCAGAAATCAAAAATGTTTCGCAAATAAAACACTCCAGAACACATTGTTGAAAAATAATTGACTGCGGACAGTTATGACAGGAGCTCTGCTTCACACCTGGCCCCGTTATTGACGATATTCCTATAACCTATATTCCTTCCTAATAATCCTGCAGGAAGTGCATTTTATCAACCAAACAATGTACTGATCATCATATCCAGATTTCAAGAGCTCAGATGCTAAAGACACGATTCTATTCTGCCAGCTCAGGGCTTGACGTTAACTTTTTAATCCACTCGTCCAGTCGGAAAAGCAGCAAGATTTTTCACTTGTCCTGACCAGAAACTTTAATTCCTATGTACAGTATTTATGAGTTCAATGAAAGGAAAGTGATTAACAAAGTTTATCAAAAAGCAGGTCTAGTTATGATAATCATTATGCTTTAAATTATTGATCAATTTTTCAATTAAACTCAAACTTTAACAAGTGTTGCCAGGCAAAACAAACCTCGCCTGGTAGCACTTACGATGAATATGAAGGAAGATGTGGCGGCACGGTGGTGTAGTGGTTAGCGCTGTCGCCTCACAGCAAGAAGGTCCTGGGTTCGAGCCCCGGGGCCGGCGAGGGCCTTTCTGTGCGGAGTTTGCATGTTCTCCCCGTGTCCGCGTGGGTTTCCTCCGGGTGCTCCGGTTTCCCCCACAGTCCAAAGACATGCAGGTTAGGTTAACTGGTGACTCTAAATTGACCGTAGGTGTGAATGTGAATGGTTGTCTGTGTGTCAGCCCTGTGATGACCTGGCGACTTGTCCAGGGTGTATCCCGCCTCTCGCCCGTAGTCAGCTGGGATAGGCTCCAGCTTGCCTGCGACCCTGTAGAAGGATAAAGCGGCTAGAGATAATGAGATGAGATGAAGGAAGATATCGCGAAAAAAAATAGGTACCCTATGGGTCCATGTGGCTACTGCTTATAAATAAAACTGTTTTCTGATCCCATGTCCATACAGTAAATACAGCATATATATTTACTCTATGAAGCAGTAGCCACAAAAATGAGGCGTAATCCAAAAATGAACAATTTAAAAATCACAGAAGTAAAATATACCAACTGAAACCTCCGAACCGAGGCTGACATACACACGCTGTCACCATGACCCAAACTCTTATTTCCCGGAAATGGCCCGGCGCTAGGGCTCAGTGGAACGCATTTTCGGAGTTTGCAATTTAGTATGAGGGCGCTCACCATGGCAAGGGAGCGAAGCGGGGGGGGGATGGTGCCGGTTGTCCCCCCCTGCCGTGCAAAGCCTTTGAAAAATGCTCCAATGGGACATTCTGAGGCTATCTGAGAGGGAAATTGTAACAAATTGTCTGTCAACATTGAAAAAGAAAGAAGTAATCTTCTTCTGCCCCGGACAGTCTTTGGCTTTCTTCCGCTTCGTGCCGCGGGATGACATCTTTAAATGCCCAAGTGTCAACAAAAACAACTCGTGAACTACTTCTGTCAAAAGCTCCCGCGCCGGTGGGTGAAAGGTCATTCAGTCTCGAGAAATCTCGCTCTACAAGTCAGCTGACCTTGTATGTAACCCATGTCAAATCTCGCGAGAGCAGCCGCGACAAGTAAACAACATGGCACCTCAGTCTGGAAAACGCCAATTTGGATTGTTTTTGCACCATCTGGCGGTGTATCTACTATGATTGGAATATTTTTGGAGCAATTATTACGTATTTGATGATCAGACACATTGTCACGTGGTGTTGCTGGGATGTTTTCACGGAGTCGGTATGGGGGCGCACGCCGAGAGTAAGAGGGCGCAGCGCCCCTGTTCCCCCGTTTAGACGAAAGCCTGATCTGTAATAAGCATAAACATGTCCGAAAGCGATTTCTTCAGTCTAGTCCGTTTATTTTGAATGGTCAACCGAATTGTATACACTCACCGGCCGTTTTAATCAGAACACGTGTATGCGCAGTCCGCGATTGTTACACTCTTACATTCTTACAGCATGATGACGTAGTGGCTAGCACCTGTATATGAGGCAGTACACACAACAAAAACGATTTTAACCTTTCTGGTGACCTTGACTGGATGACCCTCAAAATGTTGAAGGTTCGATTTGAGACCAATGCACATCTATCCTGAAAGTTTCATGAACATTCATCCAGCCGGTTTCCCGTAATATCATGAACAAAAAACAAAACAAAAAAAAAACCAAAGAAACCCAACCGAAAACAATACCTCGCCCACTGGTGGACTCCGTCCCGGGCGAGATAATAAACAAAACCTACCCAATACCCCATTATGATGCGTGCTGTTCTAACCCATTACCTGATCTGCAGTTTTAAGAGTTAGACTCACCCAGATTCAAAGCTTCTGGAGGAAATAAAGTTAAATCTTAATTAATCCAGTAAAACTTGAAGTATAAATTAATTTAAAGAAAACAAGTTGGACATGAGGGGCGGCACGGTGGTGTAGTGGTTAGCACTGTCGCCTCACAGCAAGAAGGTCCGGGTTCGAGCCCCATGGCCGGCGAGGGCCTTTCTGTGTGGAGTTTGCATGTTCTCCCCGTGTCCGTGTGGGTTTCCGCCGGGTGCTCCGGTTTCCCCCACAGTCCAAAGACATGCAGGTTAGGTTAACTGGTGACTCTAAATTGACCGTAGGTGTGAATGTGAGTGTGAATGGTTGTCTGTGTCTATGTGTCAGCCCTGTGATGACCTGGCGACTTGTCCAGGGTGTACCCCGCCTTTCGCCCGTAGTCAGCTGGGATAGGCTCCAGCTTGCCTGCGACCCTGTACGACAGGATAAGCGGCTACAGACAATGGATGGATGGAAGTTGGACATGATAAGGGTGATGGAATCACGTTGTGAATAAAAACAAACCGCAAGTGTGTTCAGCACTGTTGTAAAACTCCCCTGAAATATTTTACATTTGTGATGGTTAATATGAACCATACAAATGTAAAATAGGGCGGCACGGTGGTGCAGTGGTTAGCACAGTCGCCTCACAACAAGAAGGTTCTGGGTTCGAGCCCAGCGGCTGGCGAGGGCCTTTCTGTGTGGAGTTTGCATGTTCTCCCCATGTCTGCGTGGGTTTCCTCTGGGTGCTCTGGTTTCCCCTAACAGTCTAAAGTCATGCGGTTACGTTAATATGGGACGGCCTTGGGCTGAGGTGCCCTTGAGCGAGGCCCCTAATTCCCAACTGCTCCCCGGGCGCTGTTAGCATGGCTGTCCACTGCTCTGGGTATGTGTGTGTGCTCATTGCTTACATGTGTGTTCACTGCTTCTGATGGGTTAAATGCAGAGAGGAATTTCACAAGTGTGCGATGAATAAAGTTGTGCTTTCTTTCTTCTTCTTTTTTTCTTACAAAAGAAAAATACAATAAATATCCGAATGGAATGAAATGAAGATTCACCGCTGATATTTATTTTATTGAGGTTTTTGAGCGCCATTTCTCTGATTTTGATGAATTCCAAGTCTAATAATCTATAACTAGATAGAGACTACGACTAAAGCCACAGTAATCTGCGCTAATTCTTACAAACCGGGACGTCTGGTCACCGTACCCTATAGATCTGGAACGGTAAGAGACAGAGAATGACGCTTAGTGAGGAAAAAAATCCTGTTTTTCATGGATCATACCGGTTCGGTGATCCAGATCAGCACCAAAAGTCACAAAAATGCAATTCAGCCAAGAGGTATTCTTCATGTGAAATTTGGTGATGATTGGTTGAAAACTGAGGGAGAAAGTGTCCTAAAAAACGCGAGGAGAATCCATCCATTATCTCTAGCCACTTATCCTGTCCTACAGGGTCGCAGGCAAGCTGGAGCCTATCCCAGCTCACTACGGGCGAGAGGCGGGGTACACCCTGGACAAGTCGCCAGGTCATCACAGGGCTGACACATATGGCCCTTTTCCACTACCCTTTTTCAGCTCACTTCAGCTCGCTTCAGCTCACTTCAGCCCGACACGGCTCGCGTTTCGACTACCAAAAAACAGCACGACTCAGCTCGCTTCAGCCCTGCTTAGCCCCTAAAACTCGCACCGTTTTGGAGTGGGGCTGAAGCGAGCCAAGCCGTGCTGAGTGAGGCTGGGGGCGTGAGCAGACACTCCCCTGTGCACTGATTGCTGAGGAGGAGTGTCCTCACATGCCCACACACGCCCCGCGAGCACGCTGGGATCTGTAAACACCGCAAACCCGGAAGAAGAAGAATTACAAATTACGAGAATTTCTGAAGCCTTATGCGCCTCGCCTCATCTATACGCTCTTGCCAGTATCTGTCGGCGTTGTCGGTGACAACAAGCCACAGCACCAAGACCAGCAACACTAACGACTCCATGTCCTCCATGTTTATTGTTTACTATTCGGGTCGTGAGACTACCGCTGAAAAGATCACTGAATCAGTGACATACAGAGCATCGTGGACGAGTTCGCGGAGCGCAAGGCTCGTCGTATGCCCTTCAAATAATGCGCGCAGTAGGCTATTGATGTTTTATTATGAGCCATGTACAGTATGTCGCCGAATGTTTTTTTGTTTCTGAGTTACATGTTCGTTTGAAGGACTTAATGTACAAAATAACATAGTTGCACCCCGGAGTGTTGAAATTGGTAAACACAGTGCATTCAGTGAGGTTTGCACCGCCCTCCTTTTATTTCTGACTCTTCCTGTCACCGTTGCAACCTCTGAGCGCTCATTCGTATGCCCTTCAAATAATGTGCGCAGTATAGGCTATTGATGTTTTATTATGAGCCATGTACAGTATCCTAATGTTTTTTGTTTCTGAGTTACATGTTCGTTTGAAGGACTTGATGTACTAAATAACATAGTTGCACCCGGTAGTGTTGAAATTGGTAAACACCGCTGTTGCGGACATTTTGTAGCCTAAAATGATGTTATGATAAGCTTTAATAAAGGGCCCGGTCATTTGCCCCACCCCCGGCCCGGCTCTGACTTGTTCCGCCACTGTCACTGATGTCACTGTTTGCGCTGCTTAACGACATCACATGACGTCCACCCACTTTCGCTAACTCCACCCAATGTGTCCACCCACTTCCAGCCAGCACAGTTCAGCGCGGTTGTAGTCGAAATGCAACTCCAACAGCCCCGCTCAGCCCGACTCAGCTCGACTCGGCACGGCACGGCTCAGCCGCGTTTGTAGTGGAAAAGCGGCAATAGACACAGACAGCCATTCACACTCACATTCACACCTACGGTCAATTTAGAGTCACCAGTTAACCTAACCTGCATGTCTTTGGACTGTGGGGGAAACCGGAGCACCCGGAGGAAACCCACGCGGACACGGGGAGAACATGCAAACTCCACACAGAAAGGCCCTCGCCGGCCGCTAGCCTCAAACCCAGAACCTTCTTGCTGTGAGGCAACAGTGCTAACCACTACACCACCATGCCACCCCCTAAGAGAAGAATAAGAAAAAAAATAATAAAAGAGTAGAAAGCTCATGAGTGAGAGTAACAATTTGCACTACCGCCAGTGCTTTAAGTGGGCCGGTATGCACTGGTACGCAGTGCCACCTCTTCTAGATTTTAACCCCTGGCGTACCGGGATTTTTTACAGCCTACCGGGACTTCTCACAAGCTCACAGTACCCTTTCCTGTCCTCTCCATATCAGAGTGTCTCTTGGCGATTCGTTATGACATTTAAACCACATTACCCAGGGCGCACTACGCGATGCTCACCTCTCGGGACTACGTGACGCTCACTCTCTTGTTCACAGAGGAGTTGGAAACAACAAACAGGAAAAACAAAGAAAAGCAGGACAGTAATGTCGGCCTGGCTACAAAAAGGCACAAAGAGAATGAGAGTCGAAACGGAGTCGGATGATGACGCAGCCCTTCGACACTCAAATTCTACTGCGGCAGAAAATGCAGGTGGGGAGCGGCAAGCTAACACTAGTGCGTCTGCTAACAGCGAAGAGCCTGTTGCTATAGCAACGCCTGTTGCTACTGATAGTCTAGCCAACTGCGAGGTTAACAATAACCTCCTTCAACATGAATGGCCAGACTGTTAGTCAAAGGCTCAAGTTCGAGAGACAACACACCTTCTCTGATTGAAGTGGTTTGTTTAATAAATTAATTTTGTGAAAATCGGCATCGTCTTCCTATCTTTTATTTACCGTCGGCACTGATACCAACCGCCTGACTTATAAGCCAACAGGTGAATATGGGGAGTAGTGGCACTTATTTTTTTCCACTTAAAGCACTGACTACCGCTGCTAGTGCTAATTTGATATTACGATGTGGTTATTTTTACACACGCACCTGCTGTACTCGGCTTCCCCGGAATTTCGTAAACAATAACACGGCCGGATCACTGAAGGGACTGAACTAGTTTTGTTGGAACTTTGATGTAACTCTTGAATAATTACTAAAAAAAAAAAAATGGTGATTTTCGACAAATATTCACCTTGTCCTGTCGTACAAGCAGATGCAGCTTTGACTTGTCCGGACCAAACAATTGGTTGTCCCGGACAGTCGGACTACCGTTAAAGGAGAACTGAAGTCATTTTTAAACTTGCTTTATTTTTTAATTAACGTGTTATTCAGTTACGTTTTCGGTTTTAGTAACCTTATATCGTGACTCGTATTGGCAACTAACTGCAATTAAATATTATACTTATCAGCCTATTCGGTTTTTAGCAATGTTGAATTTAGTTCGTTTGGTCCACGGCAGGCGTCGCTTATCCGCGCGATCTTCACGAGACTTGTGCGAGACTTCGAAACGTCAAGTGTCAGCCAGGTGTCAGTGCCACCATTTTGAAAACTGTTTTTCAAACTAAGTATTGCACAAAAACGAGCTTAAATGACAATTACTGCCGACTTTCTTCAAATTTTCCTGATTGCTATCAAAATAAGCAAAACTTCCGGCTTGATTACATCAGCATTCGAAAGAGGGCGCGCGCGTCTTTTGACAGCCCCTGTGTCCAAAATCGCTCCCTACTCACCATATAGGGCACTATATAGCAGTAGTGGCTGGTGGGCTTTGAAATAGGGGAAGCTCAGTTTTAGGTCTCATCTCATCTCATTATCTGTAGCCGCTTTATCCTTCTACAGGGTCGCAGGCAAGCTGGAGCCTATCCCAGCTGACTACGGGCGAAAGGCGGGGTACACCCTGGACAAGTCGCCAGGTCATCACAGGGCTGACACATAGACACAGACAACCATTCACACTCACATTCACACCTACGGTCAATTTAGAGTCACCAGTTAACCTAACCTGCATGTCTTTGGACTGTGGGGGAAACCGGAGCACCCGGAGGAAACCCACGCGGACACGGGGAGAACATGCAAACTCCACACAGAAAGGCCCTCGCCGGCCCTGGGGCTCGAACCCAGGACCTTCTTGCTGTGAGGCGACAGCGCTAACCACTACACCACCGTGCCGCCCAGTTTTAGGTCTACGTAATACAATTTTTCAATTATTTGTCATGAGTCAATTTGTTGTTATGTGGGTCTGTCTCAGAAACTGGTCTCTCATTTAGGACATTATGGTCAAAAAATAAATTTTCTAATTTTAGGGTTTTTTTTTGCATTTACCTAACACTCAATGTTTCTTTCGTCATGTTTAATAAGAATAAAGATAGCATCGTGCTTTATCTGGCCTCTGCTGTGGAATTTTTTTTTTATGACAATTCAAATGTTTTTGTAAAATTTTTTGAAAATATTGAATAAATTTCCTCTTTTTGATTACTTGGGTTAAAAATGCCAAGTTATGATGACTGAATTGATTATTCACTTAAATATGAATAATACGATACCATTTTGGGTCTTGATATGGCGAAATAGGACACAATGGAAAAATCAAGAACACACCGGAAAGATGAGAATAACGGCGGTGGTAAAAGAACAGCGACTGTACCGGCTGAAGGTCGCGCGGGTCTCTGCTGTGGCGCGCGAGCAACGGGACATCACTACCGCACCGGACGGAGCGCGAGGTGGGGGCGGGGCAAAATGACTGGCCGTACTTTGCCATGATAGCAGATAGATACCAGCTGTTAGCAGCTAGCACTGCAGATCCCAATAAGGCTCAAGCTAGCCTACAACCACGTTGATTGAACTACAAATGAAATAAATGAGTGAATTCACGAATGATCAAACTGATAGAATGGATGAAAGTTAACGGAGCACAACGAGTAATATTTACATTTATTTACAGAGTAATGTACAGAGACATCAATGAGAAGAAACGTTTATATGAAAAGAAATTCGGACAGCACTTTGGCACACGACTACACTTTCTCGACATCATGCTTCCGTGTTCCTCGCCAACGCCGAAGTACAGCGACCGCCCTCTCCTCATGTCTTTCAAACACCACCTCCAATAATCCTTTATCAGCCCGGTTTCTTGGACCGCCCATATGCCGCCCATGTCCTATTTACTCTCAGAGAAACCTGGCTTCCGCGGAAGTGACGATTTTCTCGATGTTAACCAATAACAACTAGCCGAAATTGGCTGTTCAGAGCCGTCTCATAGACTGCAACGGAAACCCGGCTGCCAGCCAGTGTTGCCAGATACTGCTGACGTTTTCTATCCCAAAATATGTTCAAATCCGCCAAAATGCACTTAAAACCGCCCAATCTGGCAACACTGCTGCCAGTCCATAGAGCCCATTGAAATAAGAAAGGTTACAGCCTGGCAGCAAAGGTGATTCTCGTAGCGAACTGCAAGTTCGTCAGACATCACTCAAATAAGTTACAGGATGACATAGGGATAGTTATGAACCTAAATACAATCTTGGGCATATATTATGTTATGCAAGTTATTGTTTTAATGAGAATTCAACGTCGTAGACGCCGCAGTTTGGGGAGAGAATTTTAGGGGAAGCTCGGCTTCCCTTGTTGTCTCTGAGAAATCGCCCCGCTATATAGTGAGGACGCCATTTTGTAGTGCTGTCCGAAACCTTAGTGAGGATTATTTGCACCCTATATAGTGCACTCAAAGTATCCCACAATGCATCACGAAAAGTAGTGTACAACCGATGGTCACTAACCAAAGCAATATATCCCATCATGCATTGCGGTCGCGCTGAAAGAAATCAAATTAAAAATCTCAAATTTGATTTAATAAAAAGCAGCGGCAAAGAAGAAAGAAAGTATTCAGGTACTTTGTATTGATTAATGTGGGAAATGCGCTCAGTATAATATGGATTTATCACAAAAACACACGCATGTATTTATTATTTTGAAAACCCACCAACCGACTGATCTGGCACGTTTTAATTGTGCGACAATAATGACGTAAATACCAGCGCGACGGACTAGTGTCCGCAAGTGTTATTTTCATTTTACCAATGAGCTCACTATATAGTCCTCTATAGAGTAATTCCCTATGTAGGGAGTAGTGAACGAGTGAGCGATTTCGGACACAGGGAACGTTGGCAGATGTTGGTCACTTTGATTTCCGCTGTACGTTTTACTTCCGTCCTACGATGTCTCGCACAGGTCTCAGTGAATCCCGTTTACGGCCGTTGCTTTGACGTATGGACTGATACATTACATAGTGTATTTCAAACACTCAGAACTTGCTATCGCAGTAACAAAAGAGCGATCAAAGGAATGCATTCCTATATTTAATAAAATGAGATAAATAGAATTTAGATCACAAAAAAAATTTGCCTTCAGTTCTCCTTTAATGTCGAGCCCTGGAGCTCCTTTCTCAAAACTCGTCTTCTTATCAGTCTGAGAGAATCGCTCGAACCCGACTATCTGACATGATAAACCGGCTGCTCTGCCTTACTGCACAGCCTAAAACAAATTTGAGTCCTGAATCAAGTTACACACATCGTTCCAGCCACAGCGGTGCTCGTGTCACACCTACTAAAGGTACACCGTCACATCCTGAGAGGAAAAGGCGTCCGTGTTAAAGGCCACTAACAGTAGGAAGCGTCAAAGCAACACTAGCAGCATGAGCCTCTGTCTTCAGGCTGAGAGTTCCTGACTCTCTCTCTCTCTCTATCTCTCTCTGCAGTGCAGAGAAGGGATACAGAAACACAAACGTCGCCCTGGGTGCTTTATGTCCAGCAGGAACGTACAGGCCGGTGCCTCCCTGGTCTCTGTACGGAACGGCTCTATTAGTCACATTGAAAACATGAGCATAGTGTCATCCTGAAATACTACTGAAAGAAATCAAAAGTAAGTTGTTAAAGAAACTACTAATAACAGTGACATCAAATATGCATGACGGGGCTGTGAAAATAAGATTCGGATCCACTCGTGCGTACAGTTTAACATATGTTATGGTGGCAGAAACGGTTCTATACTGCCTTATATCAGAGTCGAGACATGATGCGTTAATCCCCCCTCCCACCACGTTTTCCACTCCGCTGCTCTCGCACCTTCACCTGACGCAGTCCAGGTGCTTACCATAAAAACAGTGCTGAACGACAGACATCGCTTCTGCCCTCTCACCCACCCTCCCTCCCTCCCTCTCTCCTTCCTTCCTTCCCTGCTTCCTCTCCAGAGTTACACGCTTTAATTGCTGTCCCTTTGCACGCGTTGTAAAATATTCATTTACCGGGCCTAATGGAGCTTGGAGAGCAGAAGCACAATATAAAGGGCTGGCCAATTTGGAGCGCTCGCCGGCGCGGCCCATACATCATCAAACGCACTCGCGCTCTGCTCAGGGGCCACGCTAAAGGCCAGCAGCATCACGCTACTGCCACCTAATGTCAGCACGTACATACACACATACTGCACATGCACAACACGCACACACACTGTGTGTGAAAGACATGATGGTGTGTTCTTACACCGCGTGTTCAGATATTCCGAGAAAAGCTGCTGTATTTTTAAAGAGGACACAATAAATACCGTTTAGCTCCACAGTGACAGACAGCACACTTCAGCTGGCTGCTTTTAAATGGAGTTGGTACAGGAGAAAAAAAAAAATCACTTTGGCTTCCAGGGTGGCACGGTGGTGTAGTGGTTAGCGCTGTTGCCTCACAGCAAGAAGGTCCGGGTTCGAGCCCCGTGGCCGGCGAGGGCGGAGTTTGCATGTTCTCCCCGTGTCCGTGTGGGTTTCCTCCGGGTGCTCCGGTTTCCCCCACAGTCCAAAGACATGCAGGTTAGGTTAACTGGTGACTCTAAATTGACCGTAGGTGTGAATGTGAGTGTGAATGGTTGTCTGTGTCTATGTGTCAGCCCTGTGATGACCTGGCGACTTGTCCAGGGTGTACCCCGCCTTTCGCCCGTAGTCAGCTGGGATAGGCTCCAGCTTGCCTGCGACCCTGTAGAACAGGATAAAGCGGCTAGAGATAATGAGATGAGATAACGCCATAACACCAAACTTGACAAGACTCTGATATCCAAAGAGTGGCGTAACAGCTGCAGCTTTGAATTCACTCCCTATTTTTAAGGTTTATTTCCAAAAACGGACTTCCTCGAAGAAATCTTTATGCTCTGGCTTTTGTTTTCTTCTGTGTGGTTGTTATACAGAACACGACACACATGGAAGTCGGGGGGAAGTAAATTGTATTTCACCTCAAAACAAAATGAATTAAAAGAAAAAAAAATCGTTTGTGTATAAAGAGCGGCTCGATGGAGGTGGATCGTTTGTGAAACGCTGATATGTAACAAGCCATCGTAAACTATTAAGATCATCTGAAAAGCACTGCCTTTACACTTCTGCTGTGTTTTCCACTGCATCTCGGTGAACTCGTGTGGACAGGAAGCGGATGGTTTCTGTCCAGTGCAGTCCATCAGGTCCATTTCACTGACAGAGCCATTGTGTTTGCCATTGCAGCCTCCACCTTCCTGCGATATCCCCGTCCATCTAATAGACCTACCTGTTAGCAGAACCTACTGACTCAGAAGATGTATTTCCCCCATATTACCAGGGGGCTGGACAAATGATAAATCATTAGCTAGCACATCACCTAAGTCGAAGCTTTAACGTGCTGACCAGTTGCAAATTTTGGTTGCCTGGAAACCTAAGGGCTCATTTAAAAAAAAAAAAAAAAAGGTAGATGATGCATCAAGGCCATCGACACTCCATATACAGTACTGTACAAAAGTCTTAGGCACATATAAAGAAATGCTGTAGAACATTAAATTATTAACAGTAAGCAGCAAGGTATAATAAATGAAACAAAGTCAATATTTGACGCGAGACGACTCTTTGCTTTAGTCTCAGGTCCAATGAGTGCAGTTTTATGCGGAAATGAGCTGTAGGTTTTACTGAGCGTCTTCCAGAACCAGCACCAGTTCTTCTGGACACTTTGACTGTCGCACTCGCTTCTTCATTTTGCCCCGAAACCCCAGTAGCCTTCATTACGTTTTCTTTTTTAATCGGAAAAGTGCTCTCTTATAGAATATGCTGCTCAGATACAAATCTGTGGTTGGTAGAAGAGAGCAACTGGACTTGCTTGAAAAGTCTTGAAGACGTTTCGCCTCTCGTCCGAAAGGCATCCTCAGTTCTGTCTGTCTAATAGACCCCTTCGCAGTAGGGGTGTGCAAAATAATCGTCATGACAATGCATCGCGATACTAACTTTCACGATATACTGCATCGATTCTTGACGCCAAATATCGATTATTAATTTTAAAAAATGAATAAATAAAATTGTATGAATGGTTGGCGAACATCAGCTAAAAACAAGTAGAATACAACTTCCAGTCCTGTAGATGTCGCCGTGGAGTTTTTGACGCCCGCTGCCTTCATGCCAGTGGCATTTCCAGCGGCGGGCTACTGCGACCTAGACATTCTGCATAGACATCATATGCGACTGCGACTCTGTTTACAAATCTCGCTGGAACAGCGCGCACGACATGCTTGAGCGCTTTTTAGAGCAACAGCCTGCCATCCACGCTGCACTCCTGTCTGCAGAAATACGTAAATCTGAGAAGGACATCTGCACACTCACCGAGTCTGACATAACTGCTGCGGTACTACAACATGCTAAAAGAAATATGCTTAGTGAGTGTATTGTTTCCTAATTTGAGGATGCTCCACAAACTATAAATGCATAAGGCATTTAAATATAATGTAAAGTAATGTAACAAATAATATAATGATGATGATAATTTAATGCACTGAGTAATATAGTATATATATTTTGATATTTATTATTGCCTTGTCCTCCCATACTGCAGGTGCTGCAAAGAAATTGAAAACTGCTGCTATTAGTTTTCTTTTATTATTTTTAGTTTTATAAATCCTATGCAATTTTTGTCATTAGTGTGTCCACTTGTTAAGTATGGAAACAGTAATATTCATTTTAATGGCAACTACCTCCAAAGTCGTTTCAATAAATTCAGTTATGAACTGAGTTGCTCTGAGTTATGCATCAATTGGAGACACTATCCAGATCGTACACAGCCACTGGTAATTATGCTCTTTTTTTTTTTTTTTTTTACATTTTCACTGAAGTATGTTGAATATATCGCAATGCATCGCAATAATTCAAGAATCGTGATGCATCGTGATAGTATCGCACCGTAGCATGTGAATCATGATTCGAATTGAATCGTGACTTCTTTGCCAATACCCACCCCTACTTCGCAGTAAACGTCATTCATACGTAAGCGGAAATTGCGCGCGCAGCCTGGACCCAAAAAAGACTCAGAAATGCCTAGTTGTTGTGTTGTCGGGTGTCAGAATCGTAGCAGTGACGGGGTTAAAATGTTCAGAATTCCAGCAGGATCTCACCCATTCCAAAAAAATCGCCGACGTCTATGGCTACAAGCCATCGAACGTGTAGACTGGGATGAAAGCGCCATCAAAAATGCGCGGGTTTGCAGCGCCCACTTCATCACAGGTAAGATCAGGCTATTTATTAAATCTTTCTTTTTTATTTTATTCTTTCTAGTCTTCGTTTATTGATGTAGCAAAATACTTTGGTAACGTTTGTCTGATTAGCTGGGTCATAGTTACACAATGTAATGAATATTGTTAGCATGTTAACTTAGCTTTGCATGCAATTGTGTTTGTAGGAGAGGTCTCGCTTGACTCAAGCAGTCCAGATTTTGTGCCATCATTATTTGTGTATGCCGAAAATCACAATTTTAAAGCAAGGATGGAAAGGTAAAATTGCGTGCCCTCACTCTAAATGCCAACTTACGCTGACTGCTCTAACCTAGCTCCCGCCCCGTTCAGTTTCATTTCTGCTCTCTGCCTCTCGCTTTTTACGCAGCTCTGATTTCTCTTAGCTGCACTCTTTACACTATCATTCCTTTCATGCCATTACCTCCTGCAAATTGCTGTTTAGTGTTGGTATTTGCTGTTGTAGCTAAAGCCACATTGCCATCACACCACTGGCATAATTTGATTAAAACAAAATGAATATGAATGTCCCATTGTTAATCAAGTTGTACATGCCCGCACATAACATAATCATATGCGTCTAAAGACTTGTAGGCACGAAGTTTTTTGTGGGTGTACACTGAAGTCTTGTCAATAAGGTACGAGTATATATCTGGCCATTGTATACCAGGGAACTTACTAACATCGTCCGTCCACTCTTTTATTAAATACGGATCCGGTAGGCGATGTCCACTTGTTAGAGTTAACTTATTTATGTAGCATTCTCGATCTTGTAACGACAATTGTTTGGCATAATCTGACAGCTCATAATGCCGGTCTATGGGCAGCGCCATTGTTTCTGGGTCCAGGCTGCGCGCGCATCCTGGCAACGGTCGGTTTGTTTACAAACATGCGAAGGGGTCTATAGGGAGTATCAAGTATTTATCCTCTCATGGATCATCATAGAATCCGAATCAGAATGCTGATGGCTGCATTGTAGGTGGCTGATAAAAGATGTCATAGACACCCACCTCTGTTCAGTGATGGTCGTTCCAGGTTGACAAAAATGAACGATCCTCTCTGGCTAAGATGTCTGCCAGTTTTCTGGAAGTCCTCTCATCCTCCCGCACCAGTCGAAGGGATCTCATCCCAAAGTGCGTAGAAACATATCTGTGAAGATACTCAGTCATCCAGGTACATAGTAATCTGTGGTTGGTAGAAGAGAGCAACTGGACTTGCTTGAAAAGTCTTGAAGACGTCTTCAAGACTTTTCAAGCAAGTCCAGTTGCTCTCTTCTACCAACCACAGATTACTATGTACCTGGATGACTGAGTATCTTCACAGATATGCTCAGATACAAACTTTTTTTTCCTGTAACGTTTAATTCTGTGCTGGAAAAAAAAAACAACGTTTGGACTCAAAAATGTTTCTGTAATGTTTTAACTTGATAACGTAGAAGTCATCTCATCTCATTATCTCCAGCCGCTTTATCCTTCTACAGGGTCGCAGGCAAGCTGGAGCCTATCCCAGCTGACTACGGGCGAAAGGCGGGGTACACCCTGGACAAGTCGCCAGGTCATCACAGGGCTGACACATAGACACAGACAACCATTCACACTCACATTCACACCTACGCTCAATTTTAGAGTCACCAGTTAACCTAACCTGCATGTCTTTGGACTGTGGGGGAAACCGGAGCACCCGGAGGAAACCCACGCGGACACGGGGAGAACATGCAAACTCCACACAGAAAGGCCCTCGCCGGCCCCGGGGCTCGAACCCAGGACCTTCTTGCTGTGAGGCGACAGCGCTAACCACTACACCATCGTGCTGCCCAACGTAGAAGTCATAAAATAGAAATCTATAACAAAGTTTGTATGAAAAGAGGGCGACAAGACTTTTACACAGTACTGTATATCCAAAAACATGTGCAAACCGGACTATTACAGCTACATGTGGGCTTGTATTAAACTTGGACTGCATATCTTTGTATGCTGTCACGTTACAATTTCCTGTGACAATGCCCCTGTGCACAAAGCACACTCTATGAAGTCTTTGTGTCCTGCACAAAGCCCTGACCTCAACACCTTTGGGATGAACTGGAACACAGACTGAACCCCAGGCCTCCTCATCTGGCATCATTGCCTGACCTTGCTAATGTTGTTGTGGTTGAATGAAGAAGAAGCCTTTATTTGTCACATGCACACTTCAAGCACAGTGGAATTCATCCTCTGCATTTAACCCATCTGAAGCAGTGAATACACGCACACACCCAGAGCAGTGGGCAGCCATACCAGAGCGCCCGGGGAGCAGTCAGGGGTCAGGTACCTTGCTCAAGGGCACCTCAGCCCAAGGCCGCCCCACGTCAACCTAATTACATGTCTTTGGACTGTGGGGGAAACCGGAGCACCCGGAGGAAACCCACGCAGACACGGGGAGAACATGCAAACTCCACACAGAAAGGCCCTCGCCAGCCACTGGGTTCGAACCCGAAACCTTCTTGCTGTGAGGTGACTGTGCTAACCACTACACCACCGTACCGCCCTATGAGCACAAATCCCTACAGCCACACCCCAAAATCTAGTGGAAAGCCTTCCTCAAAGAGTGGAGGATATTATAAAAGGGAAAGAGGGACCAACAAGGTGTCCACAAACTTTTGCCCATATAGTGTACTAAAATCCTAGACATGAAATCTGGGAATCCAGGCTAGTGACTTGTCCACGCCTGTATTTCTGACCCGTGTCATGCTTTTATGCAACCAATGCCAGCGGTTCTGGCTTGAAGACGTACCTGCTGCTATTTCTATTTTTAGTCATCAATTAATCTCATACAGCATCAGAAACCATACATGCAATATCCTTGACTTCATAGAGTGTGCTTTGTGCACAGGGGCATTGTCACAGGAAATTGTAATGCTAGAGCATACAAAGATATTCTGTCCAAACTGTGCAGTCCAAGTTTAGTGAAGGCCCACATGTGGATGCAACGGTCTAGTGTGCACATACTTTTGGATATACAGTACTGTGCAAAAAACTTGGCACCCCCCCCCTTTTTTCCCCTGTCTCGCTCATACAAACTTTATTACAGATTTCTCTCATTCTCATCTCATTATCTGTAGCCGCTTTATCCTTCTACAGGGTCGCAGGCAAGCTGGAGCCTATCCCAGCTGACTACGGCCGAAAGGTGGGGTACACCCTGGACAAGTCGCCAGGTCATCACAGGGCCGACACATAGACACAGACAACCATTCACACTCACATTCACACCTACGGTCAATTTAGAGTCACCAGTTAACCTAACCTGCATGTCTTTGGACTGTGGGGGAAACCGGAGCACCCGGAGGAAACCCACGCGGACACGGGGAGAACATGCAAACTCCGCACAGAAAGGCCCTCGCCGGCCACGGGGCTCGAACCCGGACCTTCTTATTGTGAGGCGACAGCGCTAACCACTACACCACCGTGCCGCCCTTACAGATTTCTATTTTATGAATTCTACATTATCGAGTCAGTCCAAAAACATTTTAGAGTCCAAACGTTCGTTCGTTTTCCAGCACAAAATTAAATGTGACAGAAAAAAAAATATGTTTGTATCTGAGCAGCATATTCCATAAGAGAGCACTTTTCAGATTAAAAAAGAAAACACAATGAAGGCTGCTGGGGTTTTGGTGCAAAATGAAGAAGCGAGTGTGACAGTCAAAGTGTCCAGAAGAACTGTGGCTGGTTCTGGAAGATGCTCAGTAAAACCTACAGCTCATTTCCGCATAAAACTACACTCACTGTACCTCAGACTACTATTTTTTTTAAGCAAAGGGTCGTCTCACACCAAATACTGACGTTATTTCATTTATTACGGCTTACTGATTGTAGTATTTTTTAATATTGAAACATTTCATTTCATTATTTTTAAGCCATTTTTGCTCTCCAGCATTTCTTTACATGTGCCTCAGACTTTTGCACAGGACTGTATATTATTTATGGTTCAAACAGAACATCGGAAACAAAAGCAACGTACCATAAGGACCAGTCTCTGATACTTCTGTTTCAGCTCTTGGAAATCATCAGTGGATGTCGCACCGAGTATGGAGTACCAGTTCTTCTCGAGATCCCGAGCATTCGACATACTCCTACACAACAAATAAAAACTTCTGTTTATTTATCTTCATGTCTGAGGGTTGTTTAGAGAAATAAAGGATTTACTAAAGTGGTTTGGAGCACAATGTGGTGATCCTCTGGCTTTAATACTATATTATCAATCATGATCATCATCATCATCATCATCATCATCATCACACTTGGTCTGTTTAACAGGAACAAAACCATTTAATAAACCTTAGTTTTATGTTGGTTTCTGATTTGGACAATTCCCATCACCTGTCTCTGGTGGATGAAATGAAGGACTGATTGTAAACTCTCAAAGCAGCCAATTATTAAATGTTCACATTTTTACTAAAATTGTAAAATCATAGTTTTGTATATATTTTTTAACGGCATTTGAATGTTAAATCATTCATTTTTATAACCATTTAATAAAAATAATATTGAACAAAGGGTTTTTTAATTTTTATTTTATTAAACACACCAGTTTTGTTAGCAATTTATTGTCCTGATACGTGTATCATGTACGACAGAAATGTCTTGATGGGATTTTTTTTTTCTTGATACGATTTCATATCATCCAGGTCAAACATCGGGATCAGACTCCACAATTTTAGCCCAATTTTGACATGATTTTGTCGTGGCCGATAAATTTCCAGTATGTATATTCTGGCCATATACTGCATCATTATTCTATGCACATTCACTGGATATGAGCAATCACGCACTCTACTACTAGGATATCAACTCATATACTATGAGTAGAGAAAAACAAAATGGTGGAGTATGTTGGTGAACCAACCGAGGATGAAATAAAAACTCTATTCAAAAACAAAATCCAAAAAAAACACACAAAAAAGCAACAAAATATGCAATGAAAGTATTTGATAGTAAGAACGTATCTTTTTTTATTTTTCAAGGCTATAAGTTTTTTTTTTCGTTTCCGTTTCCGGTTGAGAGTACGTCGTGCGCGTTCTGGCTGCCGCTTCTCACCGGAGCTTTTTTTCTTTTGTTTTTGTTTTATTTTATTTCTTTTTTTTTCCTGTGTGTTTGTGTAGTTTGATGTTTGTTTGAGTGTTTTCTCCACCGGTTTGTGGTGTAGCTCCGGACCCAGTTTTGGGTGTCGGTTCCCTCCAGGCCTTGGTTCGCTGTGGGTGATGCCTGCGCTCCCAGCTATGGACTGCAGTGAGTTCGTTGCTCATTTAACATTGTGGTTGTCCAGCGCTCTGTGCTTTAACGCTTGGCGTGATGTTCCGAGCGATGTTGCTCGGTGGCGTCGCGGCAGCTGTGCAGGCGGTTTGGGACACACCAGCGCTCTGCGTGGTGGTGCTTCTCTGCTCGCTTTGTGGGTCCATGGCGTGGTGTTCAAGCGATGTTGCTGACGGCGTCGCGGCGGCGGTGCTGGAGATGTGGGACTTGTTTTCGTGCGCCTTTTGGTGGGACTGTGGCTGCTACACCACGGGAATTACATCCTGACCCCTACTCGGTGGACTTTTTACTTTTTATTAATTTTTTTAAATTATATTTTTAAAATTTTTTTTTTCTTTCTTTGTTTATTATTGTAAAGAGTCCTTGGGTTTCTTGAAAGGCGCTATATAAATTTAACTTATTATTATTATTATTATCTCATCTCATCTCATTATCTCTAGCCGCTTTATCCTTCTACAGGGTCGCAGGCAAGCTGGAGCCTATCCCAGCTGACTACGGGCGAAAGGCGGGGTACACCCTGGACAAGTCGCCAGGTCATCACAGGGCCGACACATAGACACAGACAACCATTCACACTCACATTCACACCTACGGTCAATTTAGAGTCACCAGTTAACCTAACCTGCATGTCTTTGGACTGTGGGGGAAACCGGAGCACCTGGAGGAAACCCACGCGGACACGGGGAGAACATGCAAACTCCACACAGAAAGGCCCTCGCCGGCCCCGGGGCTCGAACCCAGGACCTTCTTGCTGTGAGGCGACAGTGCTAACCACTACACCACCGTGCCGCCTATTATTATTATTATAAGAATTATTATTATCGCATTTTTCCCAAATTGCTCCTGTCATTTCACCAGTTTGTTTACATTCTAAGCGGAAATTATTTTGTCGGACGTTTTGTATAAAGTTTTTATTTATCGAATTTGCAAAAAATAACAATAAAAATGCTCTGGTTTTCAAAATCCAGTGAACGTGGATAGAATAAAACAGTTATTCCACTCAATCTCGTCGTACACGGCTTACAGACAACTCGGTGCTACGCGCCTCGTCGGCTATCAGCTCATGTACGACTCGATTTCGTGGAATAACTGTTAAATAGTCAAACTTAATGAAAAAACTGGATGCATCCGAGTAAGTACAGAATTGAAAAAGAGAAGGTAGAAGTGGCTGGGTCACATGCTCAGGATGCGAAGAAACCATCACTGTGCTACGGAACTAACTTGGATACCTGATAGGAGGAGGAAAGTAGGAAGACCAAAAACAACATGGTGGACAACAACAGAAAAGGAACGGAATTTGAATGGCTGGAAATCATGGAAGGAGGTGAGGACAGTAATGAGAGACAGGTTTAAAATGGTGTACAAGTATTGATGCCTTATGTGCAACTGAGCACGAAGAAGTGAGGTCAGGCGAGGTGATAAATTTCCAGGATCTTGCCCAAATATGAACATCGGAAACAGCAAACAGATGTGACAATCAACGAATAGCGATATGACACCTGGGAATATTTTTGTATTTTCTCGCCTAGTTTGACAACTCATCCAACGTGTTCCTTGACATTCTTTCAGTCACCGTGATTGACAATCTCTTTATCCTTCTCCCAGATGACACGCGAGGACGTGAACGATAATTAATCAGGGTCAAACTTGCAGTGCTGCCAGTCTCATACCAAGACATGGGAAGAATCCATGGCACGAATCTGTCACGAAAGACAAAAATAACATGTAGACTTATCCCAGCATACTAGAATGTTTAAGAATGGGAACTACTAGCTACACACGGTTAAAATGGCTCTTGTGCAATATACCTACTTACTTGTGCAATCCTACCTGGGTAATACTGGTAATAATACCTGTGCAATACAGTACGTACATGTGCAATTCCACCTTCGTAATACACTTACACTAACTGTATAGCTGCAAACCTGTTAATTTATGCAAATTTGTAAATTTTTTATCTCTAAATTTGTCATTTATTTATTTTATATATATATATATATATATATATATATATATATATATATATATATATGAGTGATTCCACGCTTATGGGTACTGAAATGGGGACATGAACTTATTTTTAAAAATTCACCTAAAACCATTTCTTTTTTTACCATCAGGTCACAAAACATGTAATCTTTAATGAATGATATGTTAAAAGATAACTTTAATTTTCTGAGATGTAATAAAAACATATTTATATGCCAAAGTCAAGCCTATGAGTTCCAAAATGATGTCTGTTACATTACTTCTGTTACGATTGTCCATCTCGCGTCTGTTACAAATTAATTACAATCTAGCTATATACCATGTTAATCTTATTGAAAGAATGTGTATGTTTATTCTACTACACATGTTTATTAATTATATTTGCTAAAACATCACCTTCCTATGTTTCAAAAAGTAATTCTACATTGTTAAAATTGAGAATATATATGTCCAGAACACTTCTGTTACGTTCTGACTTTGGCATATAAATATGTTTTTATTACATCTCAGAAAATTAAAGTTATCTTTTAACATATCATTCATCATAAAAAAGAAATGCTTTTAGGTGAATTTTTAAAAATAAGTTCATGTCCCCATTTCAGTACCCATAAGCGTGGAATCACTCATATATATCCTTTTTTGTATACTTAGTACTTTTGCACTACTCCTTCACTGCCTTATCTTTTTCTCTTTATTTATTTTGCTGCTGTAACAATGTAAATTTCCCCTTGTGGGATAATAAAAGGCTATCTTATTTTATTTTCACATCAACATTCATAAGCGTATACAAGACACCTAAAACTATTGTATATACTCCATAAAACCTTATGATAGTAACCTGTAAATAGGTGAAAATTATAAAATTATAATTAAAACTTAAATGCTCATGTTGATTGTTTTGTGTGTGAATATAAGAATGGTGAACAGGAAGAATGTAATTTTCCCAAATATAATGCACAAAAAAACCCCAAAACATACTAATATGGCTCTAGATGAACAATTGATAATTTTACATCCAAACAGTCTAAAAATTCAGTAAACTTAAAGTTACATCTTCATTTTATTCTGACTGGGACACAGTGCTGACACTGGAGGCTCCTTCCAAAAATACTGGATAAACTTTACATATATTATATTATAAATAAACACATACAAAAGATAAGACCATAGTTTATATTATATTATGGTAGTCGGAAATATTTTTTTCTTTGACAGATATTTAACTTCTGACTTGCATAAAGTTTGAAAAATAAAAATTAACCATGCAAACAAAACAGTTTGTCAAGCAGTGAGCTATCCAAAGAACGCTAAAATATCAGAAACCTCACATGCAAGCTCCTGCTAGCTAAAGTGATTAGCAGGCTAACTAGCTAGCTAGCGTAGTAGCTAAAGCACAGCCGTTTAAAAATAAAAAATATATATAAAGTGGCATTATACAAACCGTAACAGTAAACTCGGACTCAAAATGAGGATGAGAAAAAGCGAAGTTCATGTCAAGAAAAAGTTTCTGTCTTTCTGCTGAGGTTCAAACTACACATGCTAATTAGCAGCTTAGCTTCTCGGGTGTCGCACTATTTCCGCCCCGGGAGAAACACGGAGCACTTTAATAAAAAATATACTTGTTTAGCAGCAGACAGAGTATGGTGCACATGGAGGAAGTATTCGGTTAGGAAAAGTATTCTTTTGTTCAGTTTTATTGTATAAATTTTCCTCACAATTTAACAAATTAAAAGCGTTGAATTTCTGTTTCTATCCGGGTGACGTAAAGAGTAACACACCATAGAGAGTGAGTGCGAGGTTTCCATGGAAACGGAGTGAACTGTCATGGGGAAATGACAGCAATATGGTGGTTGATAGTATGAGGATAGATAGATAGATAGATAGATAGATAGATAGATAGATAGATAGATAGATAGATAGATAGATAGATAGATAGATAAAAAGTTTTATCCTCTGGTTAGAGTTTATCTCTCAAACATAATTATCATTTAATGTTGTATTCATATTTACAACCTGCTCAGTAGTACCTCACAATCAAAAGCATCCATCCATTATCCATAACCGCTTATTCTGTGCAGGGTCACGGCAAGCTGGAGCCTATCCCAGCTGACTACGGGCGAAAGGTGGGGTACACCCTGGACAAGTCGCCAGGTCATCACAGGGCTGACGCATAGAGACAAACAACCATTCACACTCACATTCACACCTACGGTCAATTTAGAGTCACCAGTTAACCTAACCTGCATGTCTTTGGACTATGGGGGAAACCGGAGCACCCGGAGGAAACCCACACGGACACGGGGAGAACATGCAAACTCCGCACAGAAAGGCCCCTGTCAGCCACTGGGCTAAACCCCAAAACCTTCTTGCTGTGAGGCAAAGTGCTAACCACTACACCACCGTGTCACCCTTAATCTAAACCAGTATTTCTCTTTAAGAGCAAGTCAAGAGGTTTGAATCCACACATTAACACATCACATATCATGAAGATGTCCTGTTAGGGCGGCACGGTGATGTGAATGGTTAGCATGGTTGCCTCACAGAATGAAGGTTCTGGGTTCGAACCAAGTGGCTGGCGAGGGCCTTTCTGTGTGGAGTTTGCATGTTCTCCCCATGTCTGTGTGGGTTTCCTCTGGGTGCTCCGGTTTCCCCCACAGTTCAAAGACATAAGGTTAGGTTAAAATGGGACGGCCTTGGGTTGAGGTGCCCTTGAGCGAGGCACCTAACTCCCAACTGCTCCCCGGGTGCTGTTAGCATGGCTGACCACTGCTCTGGGTATGTGTGTGTGTGCGCGCATGTGTGTGTTCACTGCTTCAGATGGGTTAAATGCAGAGAGGAAATTTCACAAGTGTGTCATGAATAAAGTTGTGCTTTCTTTTTCTTTCTTAATTTAAAATAGTCATAGATATGGTGGTTTGCACTGCTGTTTCACAGCAAGAAGCTTCCAGGTTAGAACCCGCTGGTCATCTGGGGCCATTTCTTCATTTTTTATTGACTTTCTGGTATAATTTAATGATCAAAATGAAAACAATTGTCATCCAGCTACACGTTTTAGCTCCGTATCAAGCCATGACCTCATGATTAGAGAAACAGCTTTGGGAACAAAAGGTTGTTGGTTCGATTCTCTGGACCTGAAATGCCCTTGAGCAAGGCACCGAACCCCAACTGCTCCCCAGGCTGCTCTTTATGTTGTACGTCACTCTGGATAAGAACGTCTGCTCAATGCCTGTAACATAATGTAGTGTAATCAGTGATTCCTTCCACAGTCCAAAGACACTCAGGTTAGGTCACCTGGCGACTCTAAATTGCCCCTCGGCGTGAATGTGAGTGTGAATGGCTGTCTGTCACCAGTTTCACCCCCTGATAGACTGGCGACCTGGTGTACCACAACTCTCACCCACACTGTCAGAAATAGGGGTACAGTAGGAGTCCATTTCTGTCCCCTAAGGTACAATCTACACTAATGTACCCCTAGGGCTTGTTATTGGACTTTAAGGTAACTATGTGTACCTTTTTAGGGGCAAAAAGGTACATATATGTTCCCAGTCAGTATTATTGGCATCCGTCCATCTCATGAGATGATGGTTTACATTCTATCACATTTGCGCAGGTGGCTGAGCAAGCCTATTTTTGAGTGACAGTCTCGGCCGCAGGCGGCACGGTGGTGTAGTGGTTAGCGCTGTCGCCTCACAGCAAGAAGGTCCGGGTTCGAGCCCCGTGGCCGGCAAGAGCCTTTCTGTGCGGAGTTTGCATGTTCTCCCCGTGTCCGCGTGGGTTTCCTCCGGGTGCTCCGGTTTCCCCCACAGTCCAAAGACATGCAGGTTAGGTTAACTGGTGACTCTAAATTGACCGTAGGTGTGAATGTGAGTGTGAATGGTTGTCTGTGTCTATGTGTCAGCCCTGTGATGACCTGGCGACTTGTCCAGGGTGTACCCCGCCTTTCGCCCGTAGTCAGCTGGGATAGGCTCCAGCTTGCCTGCGACCCTGTAGAACAGGATAAAGCGGCTAGAGATAATGAGATGAGATGAGATGAGTCTCGGCCGCAATTATAACACTTAAATGCCGAGGGTCCCGCTGGCCCTTCCTTCTGTCACCACTGTCGCTCTGCAAGCATAGTTTGCATTTTCACTTCAGACGCCCTCATTCCTTGTCCAACAGCCGATCACCAAATGGAACGAACCGCTGCTTTCTCTTACCAATCTGTGACTCCGATGCTGGCCTTTTTGAAGTCCTGCTTGATAACGTCCTTGAAACGGAGTTGTGGGCGGCCAATGGGCCTTGTGCCCTCAGACAGCTCGCCGTTGAGAAGGTCCTTAGGAATCTTGCCATCGTCCATTCTCTTGATGTGTCCAAGCCAGGTCAGGCGCCTCTGGCTAAGCAGACCGAATATGCTCAGAATGCCTGCATGCTGTAAAACTTCAGAGTTTGGTACCTTAGCCTGCCAGGGGATGTTCATGATGCGTCTCAAACAACGTAGATGGAAGCTGTTTAACCTCTTTTCGTGCTTGTCATAGGTGGTCCATGTTTCGCTAGTATAAAGGAGAATGAGGAGAATGCAAGACTGATAGACCAATGCTTTAGTCTTAACTGTGAGGTAGCTGTTTTCCCAGACATGATCCCAAAGTCTTGCCATTGCACTTGCAGCCTTGGCTATGCGTTTGCTTACGCCATCGCCAACAGAGAGGTTGTCCGTTGTTGTTGAACCCAGATAGATGAAGTCGTTGACCACCTCGATAGAGGAACCATCGATTTCCATGCGAGGAGAGGCTGGCATGCCTTGTGCTAGTATCTCCTAATCAGTATATAAATGGTGCAATTAAGTACCTTAGAGGGTACTGCCCAAGCGACAAACCATTGTACCGCTAAAGCAGGGGTGTCCAAACTGATCCATAAAGGGCCGTGTGGCTGCAGGTTTTCATTCCAGCCATGCAGCAGCACACCTGACTTGGCTCATTCAATCAACTGAACTGTCTTCACACAGTCAAATACTTGCAGCCACACCCACCCTTGATTAAAGGGTGGGTGTGTCAGTTGATTGAATAAGCCAAATCAGGTGTGCTGCTGCATGGCTGGAATGAAAACCTGCAGCCACACGGCCCTTTATGGATCAGTTTGGACACCCCTGCGCTAAAGGGTACACTGAGAGTGCAGTGTCAACTGAGGCTGACTTGACCTGCAATGGGTAAGCACTATAGATAATGAATGAACCAACAGTCAAAGTTGTGTAATTAATTAAAACAGTCAGGACGAACCTCCTGTGATCAGTTAGGATAAATGAAACATGAAAACTGCTATTATAAGACATAAACAACAACACATAAATCTGTATACAACAGGGGAGAGAGCCGGAAGACTTGGGACAAGTTTTCAGCTTTTGTAGATTGTGTGAAATTCTTTGCAGGCAGCATCACATTCATTCTGCATTAGAGAGTATTTACTATACCCTCTTACCACAACATGAGTTTCTCAGATTGTCACATGTACTGGCCTTGAGGCTTCACTTTTTCTGTCATTATTTTGTGTCAGGAGTCATGAGACACTGAGGAGACATGGGACATTATGTTGGGAGACTTGGGACATAGTGGGGAGACATGGAACAAAAAAAATCCATAGCTTAATCCTACATGTTTAATTTTTACGTATTATCTTGTAAACTTGTCCCATATGAACTGTATGAACACACACTACTGGTACAGCGATAGAAAAATGTCAGAAAACCTGACTCGACAAAACAGTTCCATTCTCAAGAAGGAATGAAATAAGGTTAATCCTCATGCAGGGACACGCCCACATTTCTAACAAATATTTTTAAACTATTTTATATTTGTAAACGGCGGCACGGTGGTGTAGTGGTTAGCACTGTTGCCTCACAGCAAGAAGGTTCTGGGTTTGAGCCCCGTGGCTGGCGAGGCCCTTTCTGTGCGTAGTTTGCATGTTCTCCCCGTGTCCGAGTGGGTTTCCTCCGGGTGCTCCGGTTTCCCCCACAGTCCAAAGACATGCGGTTAGGCTAACTGGTGGCTCTAAATTGACTGTGAGTGTGAATGGTTATTTGTCTCTATGTGTCAGCCCCTGCGATGACCTGGCGACTCGTCCAGAGTGTACCCCGCCTCTCGCCCACAGTCAGTGGATAGGCTTCAGCTTGCCTGCGACTCTGTAGGACAGGATAAGCGGCGACAGATAATGGACAGATTAATATTTGTAAACCAAAAGAAAAAACCTGGAACATGATGAACTGTCCCAACTCTACCCATGTGGACATTTTGAAAAAAAATCCTTAATTTTTTTCCCCCCAGAATTGAAGTTTAATAAATAATACTATATATGGTAACTCAAGGCTCATCTCATCTCATTATCTCTAGCCGCTTTATCCTGTTCTACAGGGTCGCAGGCAAGCTGGAGCCTATCCCAGCTGACTACGGGCGAAAGGCGGGGTACACCCTGGACAAGTCGCCAAGTCATCACAGGGCTGACACATAGACACAGACAACCATTCACACTCACATTCACACCTACGGTCAATTTAGAGTCACCAGTTAACCTAACCTCATGTCTTTGGACTGTGGGGGAAACCGGAGCACCCGGAGGAAACCCACGCAGACACGGGGAGAACATGCAAACTCCACACAGAAAGGCCTTCACTGGCCACGGGGCTCGAACCCAGAACCTTCTTGCTGTGACGCGACAGCGCTAACCACTACACCACCGTGCCGCCCGTAACTCAAGGCTATACACTTTAATTCCTAACAAATCCCTAATTCACCAGCGAACATTACACCATAGAATGGAGGTGGAGGTACCTAGTCTTTGTACAGTTGACCCCGGATGTTTGAACTCATCTGCTCTGACCACCTCTATTCCTTGTAGCTGTACCATTCCACTCTCTTCACTCTCATTCATGCACATGTACTCCATCTTTCTCTGACTGACTTTCATTCCCCTTCTCTCTCACACCTTGCTACCTCAGTATAACTTCCTCACACAGTTAATGTTTCGTTTGTAATCAGATACTAGTTTTCCAAACATCTGCAAACCTTTAAACACATTTTTTTCCCTTTGCACTTTTTGGTGTAACCAGATTTTAAAAGAGGAGCCTTTTATTTCTGGTTGAGATACATGCAGAAGTCTTCAGTTCAGGAAACTTTTAGAAAATGTCTAAATTTCACCAGGTGAAGGGTTTCCCCAGACTGATTCATAAATAATTGCAGTCGCATACTGGTGGATTTAAAAATAAAAGATCATGAAATCTTAAAATCAAATGTTACAGATGACTTAGTGGCCTTGATTTCATGCAAAGATGAATGAAAACAACAACAACAACAACAACCCCACCCTGGATTAAGTGCCCAGAGTGGAATAATAAGGGAAAAAGGAATGTACACCATTCACTGACTCATTCATTTTCTTTATTTTGTTCTCTATGAGGAAGGTGGGATTTATGATCTCATCTCATTATCTCTAGCCGCTTTATCCTTCTACAGGGTCGCAGGCGAGCTGGAGCCTATCCCAGCTGACTACGGGCAAAAGGCGGGGTACACCCTGGACAAGTCGCCAGGTCATCACAGGGCTGACACATAGACACAGACAACCATTCACACTCACATTCACACCTACGGTCAATTTAGAGTCACCAGTTAACCTAACCTGCATGTCTTTGGACTGTGGGGGAAACCGGAGGAAACCCACGCGGACACGGGGAGAACATGCAAACTCCACACAGAAAGGCCCTCGCCGGCCCCGGGGCTCGAACCCAGGACCTTCTTGCTGTGAGGCGACAGCGCTAACCACTACACCACCGTGCCGCCATGGATTTATGATAATTTATGATAATCATTTTTAGTCAACAATGATTTTTCACCATTATTGACTAAGACAGACAGACAGACAGACAGACAGACAGATAGATAGATAGACAGACAGACAGAGCAATAGACAGACAGACATAGATAGACAGAGCGACAGACAGACAGACAGATAGATAGACAGAGCGACAGACAGACAGACAGAGATAGATAGATAGATAGATAGATAGATAGATAGATAGATAGAGAGTGATAGACAGACAGACAGACAGACAGATATATAGACAGATAGACAGACAGACAGACAGACAGACAGAGAGATAGACAGACAGACAGAGAGATAGGCAGACAGATATATAAATAGACCGACAGACAGAGCGATAGATAGACAGACAGATAGACAAACAGACAGACAGATGGAGAGACAGACAAACCATTTTCAAGTGAATGGTGTGAAATACTGTCAGGTAGGGGTTTTTTTTATTTTGTTTTTTATTTATTTTTTTGTCAATTCTGAGAATTATTCCAAAAATAAATAACCACACCACTGAGTCCTGTAGAAGACGACATAGCCCCTGAACACGCCTCAGCCGCTCATACCTCCTGCTGCTAATTATCAAAATGTTTTAATGAGCATTTTGAGAAACAACACATGTGACACAAGAAACATATTGCTTACCTTTGGACTTTTATAAATAAATATTCAGCTTCTGTTTTTAACTTTCAGTAATTTTTCCACTTCAGTCTTCTTATTTTTTATATAATTATATTAATTATTACTTTTATACAGCAATGATACAACAGACAAAGAAGAAAAAATGAAAATAGAAGCAATATTTTAACTCAGTGCAAAATGTCTACTGATCTTACTCATTTGGTGACACTGGGCATACCAAACAACCTGTGCCCCTCTGTGCACCCCCATCTCTTCCCTCTGTCTGTCTCTCTCTGTTGAGTTACACGTCAATCCTGAGATCAAGATGCTGACCTCTTCTGCTCCTCGGACCTGCCTGATCCATCCTGATGCCCTACGTCTAGCTGGAGTCTCATCACATCGCTCATGTGGAGGACGGCCCCATATGGACAGTTGAAAGTCACAGTTGGAAGATGCTCTGGACGCTTACAGTTTTGCTATGATGCCTGAGGACGACAGCTAACTTACTAACTTTAGGACTGCAGTTGTCCTGAACAGTTCTGACTCAAGTTTCCATCAATGAACAGTTTATAACTTCAACAAAACAAACTTCATGTTAAAACTATAATGAATTTCCTGGTTTCGCAGTTATACTTTGTGACTCTATAGGACACAGTTATAGAAGTGAGTTATTTATAATCACGTTGTCTGTTATCACCCAGATGAGGATGGGTTCCCTTTTGAGTCTGGTTCCTCTCAAGGTTTCTTCCTCATGGACTCTCAGGGAGTTTTCTCTTGCCACTGTTCCCACAGGCTTGCTCATCAGGGGATAAATAAGGGATAAAATTAGCTCATGTTTAAAGTCATTAATTTTCTGTAAAGCTGCTTTGTCACAATGTCTGTTGTTAAAAGTGCTGTATAAATAAACTTGACTTGACAATATCATTTATTTTAAATACAATTTTGATGTGCTGTATTCTAACTGGGTGTCTACATAAAGCAACTTTGGCATAATCTTATTCTGATAGCTAATTAGCAAGCCAGGTAGTTAGCACAATAGCTAGTTAGCAAGCCAGTATGACCCTGCATCTACATCTACAGTGGTGCTTGAAAGTTTGTGAAGCCTTTAGAATTTTCTATATTTCTGCATAAATATGACCCTAAAACATCATCTCAGATTTTCCCACAAGTCCTAAAAGTAGATAAAGAGAACCCAGTTAAACAAATGAGACAAAAATATTATACTTGGTCATTTATTTATTGAAGAAAATGATCCAATATTACATATCTGTGAGTGGCAAAAGTATGTGAACCTCTAGGATTCACAGTTAAGTTGAAGGTGAAATTAGAGTCAGGTGTTTTCAATCAATGGGATGACAATCAGGTGTGAGTGGGCACCCTGTTTTATTTAAAGAACAGGGATCTATCAAAGTCTGATCTTCAAAACACATGTTTGTGGAAGTGTATCATGGCACGAACAAAGGAGATTTCTGAGGACCTCAGGAAAAGCATTGTTGATGCTCATCAGGCTGGAAAAGGTTACAAAACCATCTGTAAAGAGTTTGGACTCCACCAATCCACAGTCAGACAGATTGTGTACAAATGGAGGAAATTCAAGACCATTGTTACCCTCCCCAGGAGTGGTCGACCAACAAAGATCACTCCAAGAGCAAGTCGTGTAATAGTTGGAGAGGTCACAAAGGACCCCAGGGTAACTTCTAAGCAACTGAAGGCCTCTCTCACATTGGCTAATGTTCATGAGTCCACCATCAGGAGAACACTGAACAACAATGGTGTGCATGGCAGGGTTGCAAGGAGAAAGCCACTGCTTTCCAAAAAGAACATTGCTGCTCATCTGCAGTTTGCTAAAGATCATGTGGACAAGCCAGAAGACTATTGGAAAAAATGTTTTGTGGACGGATAAGACCAAAATAGAACTTTTTGGTTTAAACGAGAAACGTTATGTATGGAGAAAGGAAAACACTGCGTTCCAGCATAAGACCCTTATCCCATCTGTGAAACATGGTGGTGGTAGTATCATGGTTTGAGCCTGTTTTGCTGCATCTGGGCCAGGACGGCTTGCCATCATTGATGGAACAATGAATTCTGAATTATACCAGCAAATTCTAAAGGAAAATGTCAGGACATCTGTCCATGAACTGAGTCTCAAGAGAAGGACACTAAGCACACAAGTCGTTCTACCAAAGAATGGTTAAAGAAGAATAAAGTTAATGTTTTGGAGTGGCCAAGTCAAAGTCCTGACCTTAATCCAATCGAAATGTTGTGGAAGGACCTGAAGCGAGCAGTTCATGTGAGGAAACCCACCAACATCCCAGAGTTGAAGCTGTTCTGTACGGAGGAATGGGCTCAAATTCCTTCAAGCCGGTGTGCAGGACTGATCAACAGTTACCGCAAACGTTTAGTTGCAGTTATTGCTGCACAAGTGGGTCACACCAGATACTGAAAGCAAAGGTTCACATACTTTTGCCACACACAGATATGTAACATTGGATCATTTTCCTCAATAAATAAATGACCAAGTATAATATTTTTGTCTCATTTGTTTAACTGGGTTCTCTTTATCTACTTTTAGGACTTGTGGGAAAATCTGATGATGTTTTAGGTCATATTTATGCAGAAATATAGAAAATTCTAAAGGGTTCACAAACTTTCAAGCACCACTGTACGTAGTTCAAAGGAAACGGACTGTAGAAACTATCAAGCAACTCGTGATAGTCCTCACTGCAGAACCAAAAGTCCAGGGGGTAGAGCTGGATCTGATATAACTCTGATAATGATAAGCCTAATGCTGTACAACTCAAAACTACACACTTATCTCGACTAAATCACACCGAGTTGCTTAAACACCCTGGAGGAGTTGGATCAGATCTGACTCCATTCCCTGGCCTGCAGTGAGGGTTACTAGATTTGAAGCAGATCTTTAAATGTTCTGTCAACTTCAAGGGTTTATACCCATACCATGCTTCTAACATGCCAAACTGTGTCCCCATGATTCCCTTTTGCGCTGCATATAGCCACTCATTTGATATTATTCACCTCTTTGCTTTCTAGAAATTTTTAGAGTCGTTCCTTGTCGAGCTGAGGCCATCCTAAAGCGCCTAATTCTACCAACTAATATTTCATTTGGCTTTGCTGGAAGGTTGCTTTTTTTTTTGACATAATGCTGTTTGTCTCGACCATGCCAACTTTTTGAAATGTTAATCAGATCCTATTAACACATTTCTCATGATGTTTGTTGAAACACAGTAGGTGTTAATCAGGCTTCGTTCTCAAAAGCACAAACAGCCGAACCATTTTTTTTTTTTTTTGCGTGTCACTCCTGGCCCACCTCACGCTCTGCAAATGATAACCTGAGACGTAAAGCGAACATACAAGCAGTGCCAGTCTATAAATATCTACGTGTTAATTACTCACGAAGAACTAGCATCAAAATTCAACATGCTAATTAGCAAATTCCAAAGTGATTAAAAGCACCATGTTTTTCTTTGTGTGTGTATGTGTGTGGGAGAGTGTGTGGGGAGGCGGGAAGGTTAGTATGTATGTGGGTGGATGTGTGTGTAGGACAGGATTCATGTTAATAATTTCAAAAAGGTTAAAACAGTTGTTTACACAAATACAAACGTTATTACTGGCAGGCTTGTGGCTTAATAAGCTGGCTCTCATAGGCACATGTAAAGAAGTGCTGTCGACGAAAAATGGCTTAAAAAATAATGAAATGAAATGTTTCAACATTAAAAAAAAATACTATAAACAGTAATCAGTAAGCCATAATGAATGAAACAAAGTCAGTATTTGGTGTGAGACGACCTTTTACTTAAAAAAAAAAGTTTCAGGTACAATGAGTGCAGTTTTATGCGGAAATGAGCTGTAGGTTTTACTGAGCATCTTCCAGAACCAGCCGCAGTTCTTCTGGACACTTTGACTGTCACTGTCGCTTCTTAATTTTGCCCCAAAACCCAGTAGCCTTCATTATGTTTTCTTTTTTAATCTGAAAAGTGCTCTCTTATGGAATATGCTGCTCAGATACAAACTTGGGCGGCACGGTGGTGTAGTGGTTAGCGCTGTTGCCTCACAGCAAGAAGGTCCGGGTTCGAGCCCCGTGGCCGGCGAGGGCCTTTCTGTGTGGAGTTTGCATGTTCTGTCCGTGTGGGTTTCCTCCGGGTGCTCCGGTTTCCCCCGCAGTCCAAAGACATGCCAGTTAGGTTAACTGGTGACTCTATTGGCCCTTTTCCACTACCCTTTTTCAGCTCACTTCAGCCCGACACGGCTCGCGTTTCGACTACCAAAAACCAGCATGACTCAGCTCGCTTCAGCCCTGCTTAGCCCCTAAAACTCGCACGGTTTTGGAGTGGGGCTGAAGCGAGCCAAAGCGAGCCGAGTGAGGCTAGGGGCGTGAGGAGACACTCCCCTGTGCACTGATTGGTGAGGAGGAGTGTCCTCACATGCCCACACACGCCCCGCGAGCGCGCTGGGATCTGTAAACACCGCAAACCCGGAAGGAGAAGAATTACGAGAATTTCTGAAGCCTTATGCGCCTCGCCTCATCTATACGCTCTTGCCAGTATCTGTCCGCGTTGTCGGTGACAACAAGCCACAGCACCAAGACCAGCAACACTAACGACTCCATGTCCTCCATGTTTATTGTTTACTATTCGGGTCGTGAGACTACCGCTTAAAAGCTCACTGATGTCACTGTTTGCGCTGCTTAACGACATCACGTGACGTCCACCCACTTTCACTAACTCCACCCAATGTGTCCACCCACTTCCAGCCAGCACGGTTCAGCGCGGTTGTAGTCGAAATGCAACTCCAACAGCCCCACTCAGCTCGACTCAGCCCAACTCAGCACGGCACGGCTCAGCCCGACTCAGCCGCGTTTGTAGTGGAAAAGCGGCATAAATTGACCGTATGTGTGAATGGTTGTCTGTATCTATGTGTCAGCCCTGTGATGACCTGGCGACTTGTCCAGGGTGTACCCCGCCTTTCGCCCGTAGTCAGCTGGGATAGGCTCCAGCTTGCCTGCGACCCTGTGTAGAAGGATAAAGCAGCTAGAGGAGATGAGATACAAACTTTTTTTTTCTGTAACATTTAATTTTGTGCTGGAAAATTAATGAATATTTGAACTCTAAAATGTTTTTGTACCGACTCGATAATGTAGAAGTCATAAAATAGAAATCTATAACAAAGTTTGTATGAAAAAAAATAGGGTGCCTAAGACTTTTGCACACGACTGTATATTTAAAAGAGAACTGGAGGCAAATTTTTTATAATCAAAATTCTATTTATCTCATTTTATTAACTACAGGAACACATTTTTGATCGCTATTTTGTCACTGCTATAGCAAGTTATGAGTGTTTGAAATATGCTCTGTAATATATCAGTCCATATGTCAAAGCAATGGCCGTAAACAAGATTCGTTGAGACCTGTGCGAGACATCGTAGGACAGAAGTAAAACGTACAGCGGAAATCAAAGTGACCAAAATCTGCCAGCATTGTCAAAAGACGCGCGCGCCCTCTTTTGAATGCTGATGTAATCAAGCTGGAAATTTTGTTTGTTTTGATAGCGATCAGGAAAGTTTGAAAAAAGTAGGCAGTAATTGTCATTTAAACTCGTTTTTGTGCAATATTTCGTTTGGAAAACAGTTTTCAAAATGGCGGCACTGACACCTGGCTGACACTTGACATTTCGAAGTCTCGCACAAGTCTCGTGAAGATCGTGCGGATAAGCGACGCCTGCCGTGGACCAAACAAACTAAGTTCAACATGGCTAAAAACTGAATAGGCTGATAAGTATAATATTTAATTGCAATTAGTTGCCAATACGAGGCATGATAAAAGGTTAGTAAAACCAAAAACGTAATTGAATAACTCATTAATTAAGAAATAAAGCAAGTTTAAAAATGACCTCAGTTCCTCTTTAACAGTTATTCGACGAAATTGAGTCATACATGAGCTAATAGCGGATGAGGCCCGTAGCACCAAGTTGTCTATAAGCCGTGTACGACGAGATTGAGTGGAATAACTGTTTTATTCTATGCACATTCACTGGATTTTGAGAAACAAAGCATTTTTATTTTTATTTTTTGCAAATTCGATAAATAAAAACTTCATACAAAACGTCCGACAAAATAATTTCCGCTTAGGATGTAAACAAACTAGCGAAATGACAGGAGCAGTTTGTGAAAAATGTGATAAAATTTTTGGGAAAAAAGGATACGTTCTTCCCATCAGATACTTTTATTCCATATTTTGTTGCTTTTTTTGTATTTTTGGGATTTTGTTTTCGAGTAGTTTTTTTTCATCCTCGGTTGGTTCAGCAACACGCTCCGCCATTTTGTTTTTCTCTACGCACGGTATATGAGCTGATATCCTAGTAGTAGAGTAGCCAATCAGAGCGTGCGATTGCTCATATCAAGTGAATGTGGATATAAACAAAATGTTTCTAAAAGTATAATTTAAGCAGTTTCAGTTTCAGCTGGTGATCGAGGCTGAAGGCAAAAAGAATCCAGATTCAGTAACTTCAGTTGTATCACCAGGCGCTTTCCTGCAGAACTGGAAGAGACTTCCCATGCACTTGTTTCTTTTCCAAGCACCATCAAGATGTGACTGTGATCATGACCCCATGTGTCAAACTAATCTTCTTTCCTATTCTTCTCTTGCCAAGGAGTTGAGGAAAAGGATTCAAAACTAATCATTTTAACACACTAATCTTGTGTCTTGGTAATAAATTGCTCAATTGTGTGTGCGCGCACGTGTGTGTGTGTGTGTGTGTGTCTGTGTGTGTGTGTGTTTTTACATGAAAAGAAAAACTCCCGTCCACTCCAAAGGAATTCTGAGCAATCCTGCCCAGTTGTGTAGAAGGTTTTACCAATCACAGCTGGCTCACTTGAGTAAGTAATGCTGCAGAAAAAAATTCACCCTATCATCAGACATCGCAAAAATCCTGACAACATCACAAGCGTTTATGACCAGGAGTCAAAAAGTTGTCCGTGTCTCCTGTCAGTCAGACTGACACTCGCCAATTGTGAGCATTTCTTAGCTCATGTATGTGGAAGAGGGCAGATAGCTCTTTGCTCGGAGGGTGTAATTCAGGGTGAACATCAGTTCAAAAAGATGTGGTGATTTCACGTGTCTCAGAGGAAGCATGTGTTTGCCTTCAACCTCCCTGGTTGTTAACTATATAGGGGAGATAGGGGAGAGCTGTCATGTGGCGAGAAATGAAGAAAAATAAAAATAAATAAATAAATAAATGCAAATAAAATTAGCTGCTGGAAAGACAGAGACCTCCCCACCCCTTCCCCCCCTTGTTATTCATTTACTTTACTCTATTTTATCTTATTTTACTTTATTTATTTTTATGTTGCTACGTAACTAGTTAGTCGCTTACCATGGCCACAACTGACATGGGACGTGGGGTGGGATAGTGGGACTTATGCTAGGGTTTTCGTTCCCTCTGATGCGGACGCTCTGATGTAATCTCATCTCATCTCATTATCTGTAGCCGCTTTATCCTGTTCTACAGGGTCGCAGGCAAGCTGGAGCCTATCCCAGCTGACTACAGGCAAAAGGTGGGGTACACCCTGGACAAGTCGCCAGGTCATCACAGGGCTGCTCTGATGTAATGCAAAGTTGATATACTATTCTGTACTGCCTGCAAAACTGAAGAAAAAAAATGGAAAAAAGAAATAAATGCAATAATAAAACTAGATAGAAACTGTGACTAAAGTCACAATAATTTGCGCTAGCTGACCTTTGTCAATTGAAGGTCAAGGAAAAGTTGCGCCCTGCTGCCTTAACAAAATATAAAAAAACTGATTGAAAAAAGTCATGAAAATTGACAGAGTTATAAGTGATTGAAAAAAAAATCCAGTTTTTCATGGATCATTCCAATCTGGTGATCCAGATCAGCACCAAAAGTCATAGCAATGTAATTCAGCCCAGAGGTATTGTTTGTGTGAAATTTGGTGATGATTGGTTGAAAACTGAGGGAGAAATAGTGTCCTAAAAAGTATTTGGAGAATAATAATAATAATAATAATAATAATAATAATAATAATAATAATAAAGTAGAAAGATCCTGGGTGAGAGTAACAATTTGCACTCCCGCTGCTACCGCAAATTAACTAGATATTACGAGGTGATTATTTTTACACACGCACCTGCTGTACTCGGCTTCCCCAGAATTTTGTAAACAGGAACATGGCTGGGTCACTGAGGGGACTGAACTAGTAAAATTTGTCAATGCAGGAGCAAAGCATGACAAGGCCCATACATCCAAGCCACACATCGGCCAGCTAGGTGGGGCGCAAGACTGGAAGCTTTTGGTGGACTTGAACCAGTGGCTGTGCTTCCCAGCTGAGATCGCCGCAACAAATCTCAGACCAAACCTCGTGCTTTGGTCCTCCTCACTTCGCTCCATTTACATAACAGAACTGACCGTGCCCTGGGAGGATGCTGTGGAGGAGGCATCTGAGTGCAAAAGCTTGAAATATGCCGAGCTGGCAGCTGATGCTGAGCAACGTGGCTGGAAGGCTAGGATCTGCCCAGTTGAGGTCGGCTGCAGAGGTTTTGTTGGTAAGACAACCACCAGGCTGCTTAAGGACATGGGACTCAGAGGTCAAACCCAATGGCAAGCCATCAAAGCCCTTTCCAGTGCCACTGAACAGGCCAGTCGGTGGCTCTGGATTAAGAGGCGAGACATCACCTAGGCCCCCAAATAACAGCCACTCCATTAGGGTGAATAGTGAGAGTTAAAGCGGGGGGGGGGGGGGGGGGGGGGCCACACCTGGGATGCCAGATGTCACTGATGAGCCCTCTGGAGGTGTTGTGGGCCTATCATTGAAACACCTAAGAAGGAGGGTGCCCACCTGATGACCTCAATGAAGCTTTATTCCTCCATACTCCACCCAAATACCATTAGGGCACCCACCTGGAGACCCTCAGTTTGCACGCCCATCCTCACCAGTGTTAGCTCAGGTAGATGCACTCTGCAAGGGATTGTACCAACTAGTCTTAAATAGAACAGAGGAAAAAGAATAATAAGATTAATGAAGTAGAAAGCTCCTGAGTGAGAGTAGCAATTTGCGCCAGTGCTGCTAGCGCAAAAATAAATAAATAAATAAATGCAAGCAACTATAACCAGGATAAAGCTTCTGCTAAATATGAATGAATGAACATGGAGATGTCACGTTTTAAGAACATTGTTGAATTGCGTGAATTGATTTTTTTTCCAACTTTCTCAACATCTTTATATCAGGGCAGGCTAGTGAGCTGTTTCCTCTGGAGTTGGATGATGGACATAATCAGTCTGTGATCAACTTGCCTGTGACTACAGCATCTTGGACAGACTTTTGGCCTAGTTTCAGGGTATTACCCATAGATAGGGGATATTACATGGTTGTGTGAAGATATGAAGTTTATCTTTGAGTGGTGAACAAATTCACGAGTGAGCGAAGTGAACGAGTGAAAATATTTTCAACATGGGAAGATCAACTTCATATCTTCGTGCCACTGTGTAATGTTCTTTGTATTATATGGACACACACACACACACAAAAAAATGCAAGTTAATCAAAAGAATTCTAATTTTGAACCGGTTTGCCATTTTGACAACACCTGCCAAGCAAGTGGGAAAACACTGGGAGTGATGTCATTGGAGTGAAATATCGGGATTTATTATACATACAGGCCACTTTTTCCATGGAATAAAAACATGTATTCTGTTTCCTTCTAGTGGGTTCATTGATGGCATGCAATATTGTTATCATATCACTTATCTTCCATGTATTACACCACTCTCCCCAATGGAGAATGAGCGTGCACTATTATCATATTGCACGTGGTCAAGACAACATGACATCACACACTGGAGCTGATATGAAGATCTCATCTCATTATCTGTAGCCTCTTTATCCTGTTCTACAGGGTCGCAGGCAAGCTGGAGCCTATCCCAGCTGACTACGGGCAAAAGGCGGGGTACACCCTGGACAAGTCGCCAGGTCATCACAGGGCTGACACAGACACAGACAACCATTCACACTCACATTCACACCTACGGTCAATTTAGAGTCACCAGTTAACCTAACCTGCATGTCTTTGGACTATGGGGGAAACCGGAGCACCCGGAGGAAACCCACGCGGACACGGGGAGAACATGCAAACTCCACACAGAAAGGCCCTTCACCGGCCACGGGGCTCGAACCCGGACCTTCTTGCTGTGAGGCGACAGCGCTAACCACTACACCACCGTGCAGCCCTGATACGAAGATCCAATGGCAAAACTTTTCCGCACAATCATTTCTTTGTCAGCCGTGAAAGAGAGAAGATCCAGTGCTCGGTTTAAGCATTAAATAAATAAACTGAAAACTAAAACTAAAGACGTACTGAACACCCGAAAGGCTACCAAAACTTCATTATATATTCTTCATGCATATTTACAAGAGAAAAACATACCAACAGACATTGAAAAACTGGAAAAGAGACACATCGGAGATGTAAAACTTCTGTGCTAGCGAGTGACTCGGACAGTTTGCACACAAACATGGCAGCGAGGTTTGCTTCATTAAAAGTGGAAGATTGAAAGAGAAAGACTCACTGGACACCTGAAAGGCTACCAAAACTTCACTGGATATTCTTCACACATATTTACAAGAGAAAAACAGACCAATGGACATTGAAAAACTGGAAAAGAGACCAATATCGGAAATTGTCAAAGTTCTACTTGGAGGTGAGGAAAAGTGACGGAGACTTTTACAAGAGGACTTCACTCGTGGACTTCACTCAGCAAAGCCCTTTTGTTTTGAACAACTGCAATGTAACAATTAACTCCGACCAAAAGTAACTGTGAACTTGAACTGTCAGCCTGGATATAGCTTGTACTCGTATATAAGTTGGGTTGTTGTTGTTCATGCTTTTTGGACTTGTACCATTTTTATTGTTAGAACTTTGACTTTGTACAGTACATTTGATTGACAGAACACTGAATTACATTCGATCAGCATTCAATATTGGTAAGTTACCGCCCTGTTCTTAACTTTTTGTAAAATCTATAATTGAAGAGTTTGGTTCCAAAACACTATATATCCAATTCCAATGTTTCAAGAAAAATCACTTTTTCTGATTATGGGAAGTGATAAAAGGAAAAACACTGTATCCTGTTTTAAAATTTATTGACTAAGTCTTTAATGATAATAAATTTCACAAATGAAATCCAGAACTAATTAACAGCTTTTAACTGAACCAAGTAATTTTTTTTTGTCAAGTCGCTACATATCCACACCATGGCATTTTCCCCCAAAATGCTACATATCTGTTTCTATTTAAAGTGCATTTAACCGTGGTCTTTCATGACAGATTATCTCATCTCATCTCATTATCTCTAGCCGCTTCATCCTTCTACAGGGTCACAGGCAAGCTGGAGCCTATCCCAGCTGACTACGGGCGAAAGGCGGGGTACACCCTGGAAAAGTTGCCAGGTCATCACAGGGCTGACACATAGACACAGACAACCATTCACACTCACATTCACACCTACGGTCAATTTAGAGTCACCAGTTAACCTAACCTGCATGTCTTTGGACTGTGGGGGAAACCGGAGCACCCGGAGGAAACCCACGCGGACACGGGGAGAACATGCAAACTCCGCACAGAAAGGCCCTCGCCGGCCACAGGGCTTGAACCCGGACCTTGTTGCTGTGAGGCAACAGCGCTAACCACTACATCACCGTGCCGCCCCATGACAGATTATTTTATAGATTATTTTATCGAAATTATTCATAATTCAGTGTGAAATTGTCCAATAAATGCCAGAAGTGACAAAGCAATTTCCTACTTCATGGGTGCAGTCATCTTAGAAGACTTCATGCCAATGGCAGCCTCCGATTGGTCAAATGGATATGTCTGGTTTTGAGAAAAATCGGTGAAGGCGCTTGTTGAGTTTTGGAATGAAAGGCCGTAATGCAGTGTGTAAATCAGTGGCAGATATCGCGTTTTGGCGAAAACTGAATATGGCACGAGTAAGATATGATAATTGCTGATGGTTTGGTGGCGGGAGTTTCAATTTTTCAAATTTGGTGTTTATTGCATTTTGTGACCAAACTCTTCAATTGTTCCACTGAATGTGTACTGTATGTACAATAATAATAATAATAATAATAATGGCTTTTGGGGCGGCACGGTGGTGTAGTGGTTAGCGCTGTCGCCTCACAGCAAGAAGGTCCTGGGTTTGAGCCCCGGGGCCGGCGAGGGCCTTTCTGTGTGGAGTTTGCATGTTCTCCCCGTGTCCGCGTGGGTTTCCTCAGGGTGCTCCGGTTTCCCCCACAGTCCAAAGACATGCAGGTTAGGTTAACTGGTGACTCTAAATTGACCGTAGGTGTGAATGTGAGTGTGAATGGTTGTCTGTGTCTATGTGTCAGCCCTGCGATGACCTGGCGACTTGTCCAGGGTGTACCCCGCCTTTCGCCCGTAGTCAGCTGGGATGGGCTCCAGCTTGCCTGCGACCCTGTAGAAGGATGAAGCGGCTAGAGATAATGAGATGAGATGAGATAATGGCTTTTTCTCATGGCCTATCAGATATATTCCATTCAGCTACTTGTCTTCGACTCATTCAATATCATGCTAGCTGAATGGAATATATCTGATATACCACTCAACACCAACCAATATTATTTAAATACATCACTCAGATCCGTAATGCATTTTGTTTGAAAAATGAGAATTTTTCAACACGAGATGATAAACTTCATATCTTCAAGCCAACGTGTGATTTTTCTTTTTATTATATCAACACATTCACAAATAAAAAGTCCCCAAATTTATCAAAACAATCAATAGATTTCATCACAAGTGATATATAGAGATTTTTGTCCCGATTTTGGTTCTCCATGTCCTGGATGGAGCTCGTATGAAAAATACGAGTGTAAAACACTCATATAATATTAACAAATAAAGTATGCCATGCAGGATGTGGTCATATTGCTGCTATTCATTCATTTCCTGTGATGCAACACTGATATGGAACCCTTTAGGAAGCTAAAGTAAGTTCTGTTGCTATGCTGTCACATTCACACATACTGTTTGTACTTTATTTCTTTCAAATAGGCATTTTTTTTTTTTTGAAGTGCAAATGGGATTTTGTAGCCTGTCCACAAACATTTTGAAATTGACAATAAAATGTTAAATATTGAAAAAAATTAAACCAAGATAAGATCTAGCACCATTTTATAAGATGATATACTTTGTAAATAGTCTCAATCAACTTGTAGTTTTTTATTCAGTAAGCACTTGGCTGATGTTCCGACGATACTGTGTAAGCCAGATGATATGAGTGATCGTTTTTCTCCTGGAAATTTGGCTCCATAGAGATGTATCTGGTCTCCCTGGGGTTTCTTAACCTCCCAAGGGTTCATTTGTTAATGTCTTGGGTCAGAGGTGGTGCAGGGAGAAGTGTGTGGTTTGTGTGTGAGCTTCACTGCACTGCGCTAATCAGGTATGCACTACTCAGTATCAAATTAACCTTATATCAGTCAGGGGGAAATTAAATACTTTTAGGATTCATCGTATTAATTTGTCTTCAGTAAACTGGTCAGGGTTGTTGTGGATCTGGAGTCTGCACTGGGAACACTGGATGTGAGGTGGCTGGATAGAATGGAAGTTAATCACAGGGCACTATGCACACATCCTTACACAAACTCAGCCGTAGCACACTACGAGATTCGTCAAACAATGTTGCCTTGATAGAACGAATTAACTAGAAAACACAGGAAGTAGTTATTTAGATCACAACAGATGTTCTGTACGTTTCAGTTCATGGCTCCCAAGACCTGGAGGAGTGCTTAAGGGTGTGTGTGTGTGTGTGAGAGAGAGAGAGAGAGAGAGATCAGGTGCAGCTCAATGTGACCCTCTCCCCAGAGTGAACGTCTCCATTGCTCTCTCCAAACTTCTTCGCCAGCGAGTGTGTGGGTAGCTGGAGACCGGCGATGCCAAGCCACTAATTAAAGACAATCCACACCAGTCTTTTGTGGAAGGATGAGTAATGATGAATAGCACAATCAAACAGGAATAAGGAAGGAGTTTTTGGTGTTAGGATGTGGAGAATATCCAGTGGTCAAATTGTCCCGTCCAAAAAAATCAACCAATAAATAAATCAATCAGTCATGATTTATGAAAATGCAGGTCTATGAAAATGTTGAGTTCTCATTAATTATATAGAACTAGAAGTTTTAAGTCACAATTGAAGTTTTAAGTTTTAAGTTAAAATGCCACAAATGCAAAGAGCTTTTGGTGTTATGACGTGGAGAACATCCAGTGGTCATATTGTCCCCCCCCCAAATAAACAAGAAAACAGAGTCATCTATATCCCCCACCCTATATACCAACTATATACCAAGTTTCAAGATATTATTTGTCACATTTTTCAAGTTGTGCTGCAGGAAACCAACCCGACCTCTTTACGCTGGCCTCAGCAGCCCATGGCATAAACCCACCGGACCTTTGGTCCAGGTGAGCTAAAAATTTAAATTTCTCACATTTCTTAGTATCAAAAGGCACATATACATTACTTAATCAACACATCTACCAACTTTCAAGACCATAACGCTCATAGTTTTCAAGTTCTGCTCTGGAAACAAAACCTACCCCAAGACTAACCTGAGAGACTAAGTCTGAAATTGTTTCCATGGAAATATGAAAAATTTAAATTTCTCAAATTTCTTAGTATGAAAAGGCACATCTACATCACCTTGTTAACATGTATACCAAGTTTCAAATCCGTAACGTGAATAGTTTTGGATATATACTCCGGAGATGAACATTGCTCTTAGAAACTAAGTCAAAATCTATTTTTTTTATGTAAAAATTTGAAAAATACTTTTTTTCCCCCAAATATCCAAAATAGCAAAAGGCACCAGTTCACATGTTGCTTGATATGCCTACAAAGTTTCATGAAGATGTTTTCAGTAGTTTTAAATATATGGTCCAGAAACAAAAATGTGACCAGACGGACAGACGGAACCCATTTCTATATCCCCCACCAAACTTCGTTTAGGCAGGGTATAATAGATAGATAGATAGATAGATAGATAGATAGATAGATAGATAGATAGATAGATAGATAGATAGATAGATAGATAATAATAATAATAATAATCAGTAATGCTTGATGAAAATGCAGATTTATGAAAATGTTGAACTCTAATTAATTATATACAGTTGGAAGTTTTAAGTTTGAAGAAATGCCACAGATGTTTTCCCAACCCAAACCCTCAGCCTAATCTTTTTAACTTTTTTTTTTTACAATAATGCTTCTTTATTTGCTGTTTTTTTAATGTCTGTCTACATACAGAACAGGTATATTGGTTAGCAAGTCTTTGTTTGTTTGTTTGTTTGTTTGTTTGTTTGTTTGTTTGTTTTTTCCATGTTATGAAATCACAGTGGAAATGTCCTAAAACCCATTTCAGAAGGATACAGAAGCCATACTTGGCAACCCCCAGAGAATGAAAAGCGGTAGATCAGACTGCAGGCTGCAGCCGTGCCCTTCTCAGGGGGTCCGGGGGCATGCCAATCCCTACACCCCCACCCCACACCCCAGGGGGGAAAAAAACAGTGTAAAATGGTGCATTTTCCTGCATTCTGAGTGCCACATTTGAAAAAAATTGACTGGGAAATCAAACCGACATCCTTCACAAAATGCTGCTTCTCAACTTGCCTCAATGCGACGATCCAATGACTATGTCGCCTTGAACTTGTCATTGTGAATCTTTTTTTTTTCCTTTGGAGAATTCATTATTCATGATCACCAGAGAGTGTGTTTTATTTGTTTGTTTGTTTATTTATTTATTTATTGCAAACACTGGTGTGATTTTTTTGTAGTATGTGACCTCATTGCCAATTGAATCGAACCATAACAACAGCCAATGGAATGGCATGATAGAGCGATACAGTTTAGATTCAACATCATTATTGCGCCATTCCAACAGCTCTCAGCTTCACTTAACATGAATATTAGACGCTGTATACTCATATCCCCTGTGCTGAAGCGAGATCAGAAGGGCAAATCCAACAATGTTTGCTGATTATTTTGTAACATTGTAGTTTTTAGAACTAAAAGCAGTAGACGGTATTCACCTGTTAAAATCCGGAGACTGCCGTGTGAATTGGTAGAGTTGGTGAGTATGGAGAAGTGAAAATTATTCAGGTCAAAATTTCAAATTCACAAAAATGTTGAAAATCCTCAGACCGACACGAACCAGTTACTGTTCTAGCTGTCAGAGCGAGTCAGCATAGTAATGAAAGTGCTGAAAAGATTGTCATAGTGTTTACTTGGCCATTTTAAATGATTTATTTTTAAGTATATCTGTACATTACATTACATTAATGGCATTTAGTAGACACTCTTATCCAGAGTAATAAACAACACACCCAGAGCAGCAGTTAGGGGTCGATGCCTTGCTCAAGGGGACTTCAGCCATTCTTGTTGGTCCAGGGAATTGAACCTGCAAACTTTTGCTCCTAAAATAGTTCTCTAACCATTAGGCCATGGCTTCTATAATATACACTGAGATGCTGCAGGACTTCATGTTTGGATAAATCTAAAAATCTTTCTCATCATGCATAGCATAGTCATAACACAGGGAAGAGTCATAACCAGAATAAGCACTTCACAGGAAAACCAAGGCTCAGCTTTACTGACATAGAAGCATGATAAGACTTTGCACTGAAACAATAAAACCTTTGGGCTTTAATCCAAAACTAAACACAGAGCACTTTTTTATATTACATTACAGACATTTATCCAGAGCAACATCCAACAGGGGGCGGCACGGTGGTGCAGTGGTTAGCGCTGTCGCCTCACAGCAAGAAGGTCCGGGTTCGAGCCCCGTGGCCGGCGAGGGCCTTTCTGTGTGGAGTTTGCATGTTCTCCCCGTGTCCGCGTGGGTTTCCTCCAGGTGCTCCGGTTTCCCCCACAGTCCAAAGACATGCAGGTTAGGTTAACTGGTGACTCTAAATTGACCGTAGGTGTGAATGTGAGTGTGAATGGTTGTCTGTGTCTATGTGTCAGCCCTGTGATGACCTGGCGACTTGTCCAGGGTGTACCCCGCCTTTCGCCCGTAGTCAGCTGGGATAGGCTCCAGCTTGCCTGCGACCCTGTAGAAGGATAAAGCGGCTAGAGATAATGAGATGAGAACATCCAACAGGACCTTGACACACCCCACCCAGGGAGCAATTAGGGGTTAGGTGCCTTGCTCAAGGGCACATTGTGTATTTCTGCTGGTCCAGGGAGTCAAACCAGCAACCTTTTGGTCCTTAAGCTACTTCTCAAACCTCTAGGCCATGGCTGAAACACGGCAGCAATGACGGGACAACGGCACAGATGAGGCTGAAAATCAAGCCATCATGGACATGATGATATAAACATAGAAGAACATGGATGATGACAGGAACTTAAAAGAAACATGAAAACAGTGCACACTGCACCCTGAGATTGGACATACATCAAAAAAAGTGTCAAAAGATTTTCACGCACCACACCGAACTAAAAATTCCTGCCAGATTTACAAGTTTCGGAAACGCTAATTACCTTCGTATTCATATGCATATGTTGATGAATGCCAATCACCCGTGAAATGCAAAGTGCATGCAACCCACAGCTCATTTACATTTACTGACACCCATAAAACTCCATAAAGGGAAAGCTCACAGAGCACAAAATGGAGAAAGGAAAGGAATTCCTCAAGGGTCGAAAAGGAAGTTATTTTGACTCACGTCTATACCAGTGTATATATACAAATTACAGAACAGGTGATTTAGATACGAGAACATTTTTAGATATAAAAATGGAGGAAAAAACAAACAAACTATGCTGTACGCAAGTATCCAAAAGTCTCTCACAGGGATTAAAGCACCCTCCCTGATACTGCATTGGGCAAGCAAGTGGGAATGTGTTGAACTGTATGTATTCAGCAAGGAGAAGTTACTGATGGTGCATCACACGCTATGGACCCTTTTCACGTGACGTCACGACAAATGCGGCCGCCATTTTGGACATGTACTACCAGTAGTTTACCACAGCCAACATTGAGGAACGGCAGCAAAGAAAGTGTTTATTTTCAGCAAGACTTCCATCATGCCACTATATTGTTGTGCATCTGGATGTAGTAACCATCAACAAACAAGGCAAGGGTTATCATTTTATCGGATCCCGGTAGATGCTGACCGACGGAGAAGATGGATAGCGGCATACCAACGCTTGTGTAGTGACCACTTTGTTGGAGGTAAGACGAATAAAATTAGCCAGAAAAGGCATTACATTGCTGTTAACATTCCATTCTAGTTTACTGTAATTATGATCTGGCAGCTATTTACACCAGATCCAGTGTAAATAGCTGCCAGAGCCAACGTCCGAGGTTCCGGAGCGCGCTAGCTCGCGGCCGGCCGGAGCGCGCTCCGGCAAGCTCGGACGTTGGCTCCGGCAGCTATTTACACTGGATCCGGTGTAAATAGCTGCCAGATCATAATTACAGTAAACTAGTAAATACTATTTTCTGCATCTCGCTCCTTTTTCTTTTATGTTTGTCGCCTTCCTCGCATTCAAACCGATTCGAGCCGAAGTCCACTACATGTCCAAAATGGCGGTCGCGTTTACGAAGGTCACGTGACTGAAAAGGGTCTATAGGTTGTGGGTTGAGATATAGGCTACGTCCACACGAATACATTTTAGTTTTAAAACGCATCATGTTTGCAATGTTTAGACCTGGTGGCCACAGTGCTCCAGATTTTTTTGAGCTCCAAAAACAGAGACGTTTGGAAATGATGATGCAGGCACCCACATTCACATCAGTCACAACGTCCTTCCTTGATTCATGACACTCCAAATACGTGACTCTTTTCTGGAAGAAAACAAACAGCATCAGCTATTTATACTGGCACACCCATGCTCAGTGTACATGTGATATGTGTTTTAAGATGGACAGAGATGATTCCTGATGCGTTATCCAGAGTGACATAACCAACCAGAGCAGCAGTTGAGGTTTACATGCCTTGCCCAAGGGCACTTCAACCATTCCTGCTGGTACAGGGAATTGAACCAGCAACCTTTTAGTCCCAAAGCTGCTTCTCTAACCATTAGGCCTTGGCTTGCTACAGAGCTGAAGCATGTGTCTGGAAGACAATCGTTTTCATTTTAAAACGCCTTTGTAAAACTAGTTTGGACGTAGCCAGAGCATACCAGATCAGTCACTTATCAGTCACCTAATGCTGGCTATGAAGAAAAGATGAAGATGAAGCTTCCGATGGGTAAGAAGGTGCCATGATGAACAAAACATCATGCCATATTTTCTATATTTATCCATATTCCATATTTAACTCAAAGGGCACTTGATAGAGTCCATACTACTACCAAGCCACATACAGTATCACCAACATCAAAATCAAATCACTTGAACCGAGGAGAATACTAAAGCTGGACACCAAATTTCATCCAAACCCATTCATTACTTCTTGAGTTACGTTAGGAACAGACAAAAAAATATATCCTGGATCTGCATATATATCCGGATTTACATCAAAATGGTTCCTTGGCCCATGGCTCACCTTTCCTCAAAATTACATCAAAATCAGTTGGCTACTTTTTGAGTTACATTGGGAACAGCCAACCAACCAACCAACCAACCAACCAACCAATCAAACAAACAAACAAACAAACAAACAAACAAACAAACAAACAAACAAACGAAGGTGAAAACATAACTTCCTCCAACAACGTTGGTGTCAGTAGTAATGAACGAGACCATCAATGATGGCGTAGCTCACTCCGGCCCCGTCTAGTCCAGAAGGAACGATCTAAAGTAGGCCACCTTCCTTGCGCAATAAATGTTGCAAGCTATATAAACTATATACAAGTTATATATAGAAGCTATATACACCCTTGGAATACCGACCTATTTGCCAGAAAGAATCCAAAATAGTGAAGAATTGACCGAGAAGAAGCGATTTTTGTTGAACTACTTAAGGCATTAAGGCTTAATTAGTCCATAACTTCATTAATAATTGTAATGAAGCAAATCTGGGTAGAAGTTATATGCACCCGACTGTTGGTACTCCTACTTTCATGAGAGAAAGAATCAAAATCGGTGAAGAATTGAGGGAGAAGAAGCGATTTGTGTGGAAACTGCTCATTAGGGATTGATTAATTACTCCATATCTTCATTATTAATTGCAATTATGGAAATTGTGGTAGAAGTTATATGCATCCCAGGCAGACCTACCTTCCTGCCAAAAAGAATAAAAATCAGTGAAGAATTGAGAGAGAAGAAGCGATTTTCGTGAAATGTGGACGACGCTGGATGGACGCCGGACAACACATGATGGCATGAGTTCATCACCTGTCGGCCGGATGAGCTAATAATGAATAATGAGCACCACTATCATGAAATGACCGGAAATTTCGTCTCACTGATAAAAAATAATCAGTTTAAACAGTGTAATCTCGATATAAACCGGCAATAACTCATCCCCCGTGATACAATGATCATTGCGTCCCATTAAATGCAAATTCACACAAACTCAGGACCTCTTGTAGGATACGAACATACCACCTGTTAATTTTCCGTAATGACTTCATAGAAATTGTATATTTAGGGAAATGTTTCCTACTGGGGCCTATTCCTTTGGCCACGATGACATCCTTATCGTTGCTCTTGTCTGTTGTCTAACATGATCAATGCTTACATTTTATTATATAACGTCGAACAAAAAGAGTTGGCACACATTGTGTGTGAAGTGTACAGAACTGAGGAGGTAATTAGTATGAAATTCGCTCCGAATACTGTTTGCAGTCCACTTCAGTGCTTCACTCAGGCTGTGTGTGCATGCGTGAGAGTGTGTGTGTTTGCCCATTGCCTTTACCCTGGGTGAGGATCCACAGTGCCCCCTGAATGGTCCATTGATACACGCTTTCTTCTCCACGAGTACCAACCACTTGTAATTCAAGTAGAGTGGGCAGCTTTGTCCCTGATGTCGCGCCATTGTTCCGCCTCGCCATTCGTGCCCTCGGCAAACAGAGTGACCCTGCTGACACCAGCGCAGAGATGAGAGAAAGAAAGCATGGCATAAAGACAAGGAGGAGAAAGAAGACCCAGGGGAAGAAAGGAGAAAACAGTCTCCGTGTCTCGGCCCCCGCTGCAGGAGGACGGAGGAATTCGAGGCCCTGAACCTCTGCCAAGCTTTGCCCTGCTGTCTCAGCCTACATGGGGGGTCCTCTGGTTCGCTGTTACACTTCTGTGAAACATTTCAGAACACGCCAAATGTGTGCTTTGCAGCAGGACACTTGCGCCACCACCGTCTCATACCTGGCACTACAACGAGACAGAGAGCATGGCCGAGAGAAAAGAGAGTATGTTTAATCACGGATTAAAGAGTTACATCTCAGCACGACACGCACACTGTACTCACCAGCCAATGCAAATCTCTCACAATGGTCTCTGCCATGAAAAAGGGTAGGAGAGCGTTTTGATGGACAGTTAATTGGCAGGGTGCCATGGTTTACGCCAGATCCCCTGCTAACCAGCATTATCCTCAGGGTGAATTCCCCTCCTCCAGTGCCCGTCTCTCCTCAAGCATCGAGTGCTAACCGATAGCGTTTGTTTTCCGACGGGAATGCCAACCACATGGGGACCGTCGTCAAAGAGCTTCACAAGGCCCAGACATTTGAGAGGGTTCCATGTGTTTAGAAACTCGGCCAAAGAGAGGGTGGTTTCCATTCAATTAAGAGCAAGCAAGACCAAATAACCCCTTTATTTCTCTTCGACTCGGGGTCTCTTAATTGAGCTGAATCAAGCAAGTGGAAGGAATTCGAGTTGAGGTAAATGCTAATATAGGTGAATATTTTCCTAAGACAGACAAAACTTAATCACTGGTTTCGATCAGACAGACTGCGCATATGTTTATCCTTCATTTAACACACAGGCCTCGGGCTGGCATTAAAGCATCTCACATTGTTTTGGTCCAAAGATTCATACTGTCAAGATGTCAGCCAAAGAAATGAGCTTGGAGGCTGACAAAAGTAGAGGATGAATTTTTGTACATTTTAATTATATATTTATTCTATCCACATTCACTGGATATGAGCAATCGCGTGCTCTGATTGGCTACTCGACTACTAGGATATCAGCTCATATACCATGAGTAGAGAAAAACAAAATGGTGGCACGTGTTGCTGAACCAACCGAGGACGAAATAAAAACTCTACTTGAAAACAAACACAAAAAAGCAACAAAATATGGAATGACAGTATTTGATGATAAAAACGCATCTTTTTTTAATTTTTCAGTAATCATTATTATTATGGGGCGGCACGGTGGTGTAGTGGTTAGCGCTGTCGCCTCACAGCAAGAAGGTCTGGGTTCGAGCCCCGTGGCCGGCGAGGGCCTTTCTGTGCGGCGTTTGCATGTTCTCCCCGTGTCCGCGTGGGTTTCCTCCGGGTGCTCCGGTTTCCCCCACAGTCCAAAGACATGCAGGTTAGGTTAACTGGTGACTCTAAATTGACCGTAGGTGTGAATGTGAGTGTGAATGGTTGTCTGTGTCTATGTGTCAGCCCTGTGATGACCTGGCGACTTGTCCAGGGTGTACCCCGCCTTTCTCCCGTAGTCAGCTGGGATAGGCTCCAGCTTGCCTGCGACCCTGTAGAAGGATAAAGCAGCTAGAGATAATGAGATTATTATTATTGCATTTTCACAAACTGCTCCTGCTATTTCACCGGTTTGTTTACATTCTAAGCGGAAATGATTTTGTCGGACATTTTGTATAAAGTTTTTATTTATCGAATTTGCAAAAAATAAAACCAAGAAGACAGAGTCATCTATATCCCTCGCCCGATATACCAACTGTATACCAAGTTTCAAGATATTATTTGTCACATTTTTCAAGTTGTGCTGCAGGAAACCAACCCGACCTCTTTACACTGACCTCAGCAGCCCATGGCATAAACCCACCGGACCTTTGGTCCAGGTGAGCTAAAAATTAAAATCTCACATTTCTTAGTATCAAAAGGCACATATACATTACTTAATCAACACATCTACCAACTTTCAAGACCATACCGCTCATAGATTTCAAGTTCTGCTCCGGAAACAAAACCTACCCCTAAGACTAACCTGAGAGACTAAGTCTGAAATTGTTTCCATGTAAACATGAAAAATTCAAATTTCTCAAATTTCTTCATATGAAAAGGCACATCTACATCACCTTGTTAAGATGTATACCAAGTTTCAAATCCGTATCATGAATAGTTTTGGATATATGCTCCGGACACAAACATTGCTCTTAGACATAAGGCACAAATATTTTAATACTTTATTACACTTTTGTTCAGTATATCTTGATCAAAAGTTGAAGTATAAGCTTAATAGACTTAGACTTTTCTATACACTTTTCAGTATAAGCCAAGTATATTTATGTATAACTTTATTAAGTATATCTCTGATAAGTAAATAAAAAGTCAACTGAAAGCATACTCTCTTATTTTTAGTTTAACCCTTTGATGCAAAACATATGCACACCCCTTCTAATGCACAACATGGGTCAAAAATGACCCGCATTCATTTTCCAGGTTATTTCATGCTGACTGAGTTTTTCTTTGCTCTATCTTTTGAAATCAATTTATTTTATGATTGAATATTCCAAGTATTCTTTAAATATCTTGTTTTTAATTACCACAAATCATTAATTTCATTTTTTCTTTTCTACTTTATGAACAAAAATACTTTTTATATTACTACACATGGGTCATCCAAGTGTGATTTAAAATTAAATGTCTTAATACTATAATAATAATTTGTTTCAAGTAATTACTTTAGCAGTGAATGGGGCCAGTTATTTATTTATTAACTATGTCGTTAGCTAAGCCAACTACAATAAAATTAGCTAACTAAAGTAGAATATGTCAACAGCTCGGTAGCTAATAGTAATTACTTGTAACTTTCTGACAAGTAATCTACTCACTCTCAAGGTAACCTAAACATAATCGATTTTTTTCTAAGGTAATGTTCGAACAATTGAAAAACATTACTTCCATGTATTAGATGGGCAAAGGGTGCTGTGCTGAGCTGTGAAATGTCTGACACAAGCACGATTCACAGTTCCCACCAAACGCTGGAGTAAATGCATGCGGGTCGGTTCTGACCCATGTGTGTAAACTTGATGTAGAATTACAAAAGCTGTGCTTGTTCATAACTTAAGAAAGGAAAAGTAAAAATGATGATTTGTGCTAAACAAAAACAAGATATTTACTGCATATTTGGAAAAGTAAATGACAAAATGAATTTATTTCAAAAGTATATCATAGAAACACTCAGCCGTACATGAAATAACCTGGAAAATGAATGCAGGTCGTTTTTGACCCATGTTGTGCATTCGAAGGGTAGTGATACAAAAAGGGTTTTTATTCAAAAAGTAAGAAAGGAAAAAATAAAATAAAGATGTATGATGATCAAAAACAAGTTAATTGAGGAATACCTTGAATACTGAATAATGGAATTAATTTATTGCAAAGATATAGAAGATAAAAACTCAGCCGGGTCACTTTTGACCCATGTTTTGCATCAAAGGGTTAAAAGAAGAAGTATACTAGAAGCACACTTGAATAAACTTCTTTTTTGTAAGGGTTAATAGGAAAAAGGTGAGTTTAACTGTGCTAGCTTAATCACGCTAGCGCATATAATGGCCATGATAGCAATATTATTTCAGTATTAACAACATCCAACATCCAGCCAGCTATCAAAATTTGTGCAAACGTTATTTGTTCATCAGTGAACACACACTACCTATAATATTAGGATGGATTTTCGAAGTAAGTGTCTCAAATAATATAAAACGTCCTACAGTTAATCTGTCAGCAAATGTCCAGTTCATGTCCGAGTCATAAACGTTCTTATTAGATGCATCCGTATTAATGAAACATCTCCAGTTGAAACTATTTAAGCTCTCAGGAGAGATGTAAGATTGAGTTCTACCATGAACTCATTCCGCAATATGCTAGAAGGGGGCGGGTCTACAGAAGGTCTCGGGTGTAGCTCACTTTGTCCCTTGTCTCTACTGCATAGACTCTGATGGCAAATTTGACAACATAGTGGAGGCTTCATTTCTATCAAATGGGAGTGAAGGGGAACGTTTTTTATACAATCGATGGGTCAAACTTACCATTTAACCAATCTTGACATAAACAAACCTGGAGCGGAGATTTTGCTGATACCCTCATCAGGAGCCCTGCTTTTAGGCAGTGCTTAAATGTCTTTATTACCATAATGTTACATGTTAAACGTCAGATGACAAAAGATGAAAATGGATTGATGAATAGATTGAGCTCGATCATTGAACAAGAAACTGGTGTGATTTGTCACGTCTTTGCAAGAAAGACTGTGTTTGTGAAAAGGAAATTATTTCGTATGAAGAGGTTTCCAAAGTCATTTATGACCATCAAATTAATAACCAGTAAACAAAAAGTCTCTGTTCCTATTTTCTATTTATATACAGTATGTTATTTACCAGCTGGGAGGTCCATATCGTGAAATACCGTGACCGAGGTCTTAAAAATACTGACCGAGGCCTCTGGGCCGAGGTCAGTATTTTCAAGGTTGAGGTCACGGTATTTCAGGATACGGACCGACCTTAAGCTGGTAAATAATCTCATCTCATTATCTCTAGCCACTTTATCCTGTTCTACAGGGTCTAGCTGACTATGGGCAAAAGGCAGGGTACACCTTGGACAAGTCGCCAGGTCATCACAAGGCTGACACATAGACACAGACAACCATTCACACTCACATTCACACCTACGGTCAATTTAGAGTCACCAGTTAACCTAACCTGCATGTCTTTGGACTGTGGGGGAAACCGGAGCACCCAGAGGAAACCCATGCGGACACGGGGAGAACATGCAAATTCCGCACAGAAAGGCCCTCGCTGGCCACGGGGCTCGAACCCAGACCTTCTTACTGTGAGGCGACAGCGTTAACCACTACACCACCATGCCGCCCTGGTAAATAATATATTTATTTTTTTCTTTACCAAATTCTAACGGGGGCGGCACGGTGGTGTAGTGGTTACCGCTGTCGCCTCACAGCAAGAAGGTCCTGGGTTCGAGCCCCAGGGCCGGCGAGGGCCTTTCTGTGCGGAGTTTGCATGTTCTCCCCGTGTCCACGTGGGTTTCCTCCGGGTGCTCCGGTTTCCCCCACAGTCCAAAGACATGCAGGTTAGGTTAACTGGTGACTCTAAATTGACCGTAGGTGTGAATGTGAGTGTGAATGGTTGTCTGTGTCTATGTGTCAGCCCTGTGATGACCTGGCGACTTGTCCAGGGTGTACCCCGCCTTTTGCCCGTAGTCAGCTGGGATAGGCTCCAGCTTGCCTGCGACCCTGTAGAAGGATAAAGCGGCTAGAGATGATGAGATGAGATGAGATGAAATTCTAACGGAAAATTAGAGCGCCCGAAAGGGAAACCATATTTAGAACAAACCTACTACAAGCTCGCCAAAAACCTGTTTGACAAGCTACATCAGCTGGGAATTTTCCAAAAAGAAAACTTGCTCGAGATCACTTCCCTGATCTAGGCAACAAAAATGTTGACAAAACATTGCTATTATGTTTGTTGTTGTTGTGAACGAGTGAGTTGCCAAAGGGCCGTAACCGGGGTACGGATTGTAGGATTCTGGATCACTCGCGAGCCAATCAGAGCGTACGATTTGATAGAAACTGGACCACGAAAAAAATAAATGAAAATATTTATGTTTGATTAAGAACGCTTGCTGCTGTATTCTCTCAACCTACAGTACTGTACAAAAGTCTGAGGCACCCTATTTTTTTCACACAAACTTTGTTATAGATTTCTATTTTATAACTTCGACATTATCAAGTCAGTACAAAAACATTTTAGAGTCCAAACGCTCGTTCATTTTCCAGCACAAAATTAAATGTTACAGGAAAAAAAAAATTGTATCTGAGCAGCATATTCCATAAGAGAGCACTTTTCAGATTAAAAAAGAAAACATAATAAAGGCTACTGGGTTTTGGGGCAAAATTAAGAAGCAAGTGTGACAGTCAAAGTGTCCAGAAGACAGTGTTGTAGTCGAGTCACTAAACTTCGAGTCCGAGTCCAGTCTCGAGTCCCCAGTGTTCAAGTCCAAGTCATTAAAAAAAATTTCGAGTCAAGTCCACTATTGATTCAAGTCAAGTCCGAGAACAAGGCTCCAACTGCACCATTTGACACTGGTTGTTTTAGCGCCATTAACATTAGTTTGTTCCTGAACATGCCATATGAACAGGTGAATGTGCAATCTTTTCATCAGGCAGTGCGAAGTATTCTGTCAGCGATGGTTGGGAGATGGATGCAAGTCCAGAAGGCGTGTTTATTAATACAAGTGAAGACGGTAAACAATCCAGAACGGCAGGCAAAATCGTAAAACAGTGAAACAGGTCAAGCGAGGCACAAACAGGCTATCGTAGACTTGGCAGAATCAAAGACAAGAAACAGGAAATCAGGGATCAGGAGACCAAACAAGGAAATAAGGCTCTGTAATGTATCAGCAACACAACTCAATACTTCGCAAAGTAAGTGTGTTTTCACAGTTTTTATATCGGCGCGCTGATTGCGCCTTAATCCATACCTGTCAACTTTGAGGTTTGAAAAAAAGGGATATTTCCCAGATTTTAACTCAAAATAAGGGAAAATTTCGGAAAGTCGAACTTTCCGAAAATTTCAGAAAGTCGGTAATCGAACTGACTTTTCTTCACAAAATTAAATTCGTCCTGCCATTTGGGCAAGTAGCGGCAATACACCTTTTTGGTTTTGCCTCGCTCCTTTCTTTATTCATGTCTCTAGTCTCGCCGTCTACTGAAACTCGCTCCCTGAGGAAAGAATTACGACCATCTTTTAGTTTTGTGAGAAGTTCCGAGCAGTGACCTTGGTCAGACCATAGATTTACATAGAAGACTAGATGCCTCGTCCCCGTTGCCTGTCAACGAAGTCGAACGTCCGCACATGGCGGCCATCTTACCTCAGACAGCTGGCTTACCCATTACATTGTGTTAGTAGCGATATGTACTTTTCAGATGACCGTAACTTCCTCAAATTTCAATCGATATTCAAACGGTTTGGTTTGTTATATAAAACAAACAAACGGAAGTAGGTATTTATGATATTAATGATGAATAATCATTTTATGCTTTAAAAAATACGCATTGCTTGGCAAAAATATTTCAGTATACTACAGACTGTAAGACAGGATGCATGCTGAAATTCCTATGCTGTGAGAAGCCTAACACTGCATACTTATGGATAACTGCGGCCTTAGGACAAATAATCATACAATTTATTTCCAATTTTTAGTGAAAATATTTTTACATGTGATAGGGCCGTAGGGGAAGCTAAAGTTAAATAAACAGCTTACTCACTTCTGAAACTTCAGAAATACTTCATCCACCTCAAAAACCTAATGCACTCACAGCATAGCATAATAACAAATGTAAACTCACATCATAGCATAATAACAAATGTAAACTCACATCATAGCATAATAACAAATGTAAACTCACATCATAGCATAATAACAAATGCACTGCTCGAGTAAGTAATAGTATAAAACAGTGACAGCGACTCACGGTAGTTTGTGACAAAAAAAAGCACTTAATTAACCACGTGGTTATACTTCCAAGGATAAAAATATATCTTTACATTTACAAAAAGAACATTCAAAGCTGATTATCATGTCAAAGTCAATATATGTTAGCACAGAAGATTGAAATTTCATTTGACTAGGCTCCAATGTGCAGTTAAAATAAAACTAAACATACTGATATAAACATCTACAATTAAAACAGACACACACATCAGCTTGTCATCAAAGTCAGTACTTTGATTTCCTGTAAATCATAATGTGAGTGCTGGGCTGTGCTTGCGTACTTAAGTCTTCATACCCATAGGATGTCTATGTTCATCCCCCTTGTCTGTGGTAAGATGGCCGCCCTGTGCGGACGTTCTGGAATATGCGGTGAGGAATCTAGTCTTCTATGTAAATCTATGGGTCAGACTGGCGCTATGGTTCTGACAGTCTTCTTCACAGACATGCAATTAACCCTCATCCTACCATGCTATTTTACACCTTAATCTTACCATGTGGGGTCCGTTTGGACCCCAATGCTTTTCTTTAAAATTAAAGCTTATAAAGACAAAATCACCAGATAAGTTTTGTTCAGAACATTTTGTATTAATAACAGCAATACACTAAAGGGCCCAAGGCATAAAGAACACACTTCATCCTACCAGCCAATTTTACATACACAAACTACCAGGCGGGGTCCGTATGGACCCCAGGAGGGAATACCTTGAAATCAATGCAGTAAGAACCAATTCAATGCAGCAAACAGACATAACTTTATTGAAGAACAAAATCCACTATGGCTGAATATCAATGATGTATTATAAATGCAATAACATTGCAATAATATTGCAATAACTAGCATACATGTAGCAAATTATAGCGCCACAAAAAAAATTGGCATTATATACATGATTTTTGCAGCTCATGCAGCTGTAAAACATTCTGGATTACAACTTAGGTCTTTTCTTACAGAATTTAAAACAAAAAAGTAATTGTAAAATAATTTAGAGCTTTTGTTTTGCAGCCTGTGCTTATTGCAGCAGTGGGGTCCACACGGACCCCAAGAAGGAATGCCTTGGTAGTTTCGTTATGGAACATAAAAGAAATAAAAGAAGTTAACTTTCAGTGTGCTATTCAATTATAAAATGAAAGACAGATAAACTTTACTCTGGGGTCCGGCTGGACCCCAGTAACAAATTAATTATACCTTCACAATGCAAAAAGCTGATCTTCCGGTGCTTTAGTGTTTTAATTAAGACATAAATTCTGACAAATTCATAAAACGGTGAGGCAGTATGTCACATATTTTTAAAATGGCAAACAAGCATATAGGTGCGGGGTCCAGATGGACCCCACTTGGTAGGATGAAGGTTAAAATCAATGTGTAATTACTAGACTGCCACCTGCTGTACTGGAGAGGGCGGGGACGTGAATTCATGGCCCGACTTCCTGCTGTAAACTCCTGTCAGAGGCGCGTCATGAATTCTGGACCTACCGACTTTTATATAATGTGAAAACACGGGATATTTTCGGGAAAATAAAAAAACGGGAAGACAGCGGGAAATAAGTCAAAATAAGGGATTTCCCGGGAAAAACGGGAGGGTTGACAGCAGTGGTGTAGTGGAGATTTTTAAAGTGGGGGTACGCGATTCGTGACGTCATCGATTTGATATCATGTCAGAAGCGGTAGCCTTTGTTTGGTCACCTATGTTTGGTATGAATGATTTGTATAAATGTTACGTTCTTTTAACAACACAAGAGGGCACAAGAAGACACTTTTTTTCAGAAATTTTTATGTGTGCAATTTTCATTCGTGTTTGTCAGTACAGCCCAACTGTTATGGCGAAAAGCCGCGGTTTATTTTGTCTCCAATAAATAATATGCTGAAATGGCTAAAGAGGAACAAATTCGCCTTCTCCTTCCGAATGCATCGTCGTAGACAGCACCACTCTGCTGCTGGAACTCAACATAAACCTTGCATAGGTTTAACATGGACTATCAGGCGTGAAGCCAAAATATTGGAAATTATGATACACAAACACCTTTGTTCATGTTCGATTCATGTTCATTTGAGCCGAGCTGCATTCGGAATTCGATATTTTTACTAGCCTACTTACTGCCGTGGCAACAGCTACAGCATGTGTCCAGAAGTTCAAAAAAAGTCACGTCACTCACTCACATCGCATACAAACCAGCAATGGGCTGAAATTTATTATAAAAGGCACCAATCGAATAAATCAAGCATTTAGTCTGGCGCGATTGAGGCACCTGCGTATACAAAATACATGACATGCAGCCATTGGGTTAAGCCCTACCATGCACTCCTTCTTAAAGACTTGAGTATTTCTTTAAATTTATTGTCATTTCACATTTTTGGATGTACAACAAAACACTAAACAGGAAGGCCACAAAGATTATGAATTTCAAATCATATATTATATATGATTTGAAATTCATATATATTCCCAAGAGGGCGGCACGGTGGTGTAGTGGTTAGCGCTGTCGCCTCACAGCAAGAAGGTCCTGGGTTCGAGCCCCGGGGCCGGCGAGGGCCTTTCTGTGCGGAGTTTGCATGTTCTCCCCGTGTCCGCGTGGGTTTCCTCCGGGTGCTCCGGTTTCCCCCACAGTCCAAAGACATTCAGGTTAGGTTAACTGGTGACTCTAAATTGACCGTAGGTGTGAATGTGAGTGTGAATGGTTGTCTGTGTCTATGTGTCAGCCCTGTGATGACCTGGCGACTTGTCCAGGGTGTACCCCGCCTTTCGCCCGTAGTCAGCTGGGACAGGCTCCAGCTTGCCTGCGACCCTGTAGAAGGATAAAGCGGCTAGAGATAATGAGATGAGATGAGATATATTCCCAATTGAACGTTACGTAAAACTTTTACGTAACATTCGATTGGGGGGGGGCATTGATGATGAGCACAAAGGCACGTGTCACTTACTGTAGAGCTTATAAACTCAGGCCATTGAATGACAGGTTTTTTTTTGTTGTTGTTGTTTTGAATCTCACCTCGGGAGAAGTGGGTGGACGGCGTACCCCCGCGTACCACTCCCACTACACCCCTATTGACAGGTATGCCTTAATCCTGTGCAGGTGCGAGTCGTTTACGGTGTGGCGTGACAGTCCGCTTGGCGCGCGTGCTGTCCAGAAAGCGCCAGTCTATCTGATGCCAAGCCATGCAGGTGTGACACTCTTGCATGAAATTAGTATAAAAATTAATGTAGATATAAATCTTATGCCAAATTATTATGGCATGTTACAAAATATAAAGAAAAAATCCAAGTCCTCGTCTCCAATTTACGAGTTCGAATGCAGTTAATGCACGAGTCTGAGTCCAAGTCATCAGTGCTCAAGTCCAAGTCGAGTCACGAGTCCTTAAAATTAGGGCACGAGTCGGACTCGAGTACCACAAGCCTGACAGAAGAACTGTGGCTGGTTCTGGAAGATGCTCAGTAAAACCTACAGCTCATTTCCTTACAAAATTGCACTCATTGTTCCTGAGACTACTTTTTTTAAAAAACAAAGGGTCGTCTCATTTGTTATGGCTTACTGCTTACAGTTTATAGCAGTGGCGGCTCCTGAATTTTTTTTCAGGGGGGGCAATTTTCCCCCGTTATGTCTACATGGACCGTAAATGTCCACAGGACTGAAGTAAATTGACCTAGGTAGCAAATCAATTGGCCGAACTTGTTTTTGCCTGGTAAATTCAGATATCAATATAGACAATATCTCTTCTCTCCACTAGGTGGCAACACTAAACAAGTTAAAGGTGGCAAACTAAGGTAGCCTAGTAAACTAGACCCACCCGCCTAGTGCCAAAAATATTTTTGCCTACGAGTGGCAAATATTCACATTTATGGTGCGTTCATGTGCTATGGGAATTATGGTAAATACCAAACGCCGACATGGAAAGCACACATGAACGCCCCCTCTTGTGGTATTTTCCACTGGGCAACTCGTAGAAAATTTTGATACACGAGTTGCCAAGATGAGATGAACTTTAACCTTTTCAACATGGCGGCGAGCGGTACAAGACTAGTTTATGAACCAAGAAAGAAGTGGTTTTCACCTACGGAAAGCTGACTCTCACCTTTTAAACGAGTCATGTTATGGATATTATATTATTATAATATGTATATTATAGCCTAATACAAAATATTCTGTGGCTGTCCAAAGAACGCCAACAATGATCTAGATACTAGCTACACTCATTGTGGCTACAGCCAAATTTCCAAAAACTGCGTGGCATTCAGTGTGTTAAGAAAATCTCTACTTGTCATGATCAGGAAATATTCAGCATTATTTACCTTTTGACTTTTGATAACTCATATTCCTGCTGCAGCTGATGAACAAGGCAATCTATAATTGTTTTAGCCAAATAACAGGCCTGATTCTGAATCTGGTCCACCATCTTTAATTTGTCAACAACAACAAAAGCATGTGAACACAACACACTGGTAAATACCACTTCCCAACTGGAAAATATCATCTTCCCATAGCACATGAACGCAGCATTAGTCTGGCTTGCCAGGCTAAAACTAAGGAAGATTCATTGTGAAGTCTTCAAAGCAAAACATAACAATCAATTAATATTACATTACTCATTTATTTTCTCATATTATTCCAGTATTCTATAATAAGTAGACACAAATTCTTAATTATAAACATATTCTAATTTCTTCAATTCTAAAGAATGCAATTAAAGTGGCAGGATATAAATCCAAAACAAGTGTTTATTTAAGTTTTGAAAAAGATGAAAAGCATAACCATCAAACAAACGTGTGCAGCTTAATTATGTGTTTTTTTAATATGGAATTGCACCATTTTAACAACAAATAATTCTAAATAAATTCTGCAGTTTTTTTCCCCCAATAATTCCTACAGAAAGCCATGCCTTAAAAGGAAATTTAAAGTATTACAAGCATGTCAATGAACACAAAAGGCTTTAGTTATTTAGCTATATACACACACAAGGTTACACAAGGTTTTGTAGTCAGTGTGGCTTAACAAGTTGGAAAAAAGGTAAGGTGCTGCTGGCTCCAATGAACACACATACTGTACAATATATAAAAACTGAAAATATGCTTAATTTACACCAAGTCAGAGAGAACTTGAGGCTACTGAAATATTCCAAGCATGGCAATGTTAAACTGCCATTGGTAAAACACACAAACAAACAACTTTTGCCTAGTAAATTCAAATATCAGATATCACTGTACTGTCTGCTGTGCTACTTCCAGGGTGGAAGAGAACGCAAGGGTAGCAAAAAACGAGCATTGACTACATCACAGCCAGCTAGCCAAGTTTTCCGGTGGTACCAGTTCTTGTTAAAACCTCTTGAGTAGGTCTTCTCCCCCTTCGTAGACACTTGCTTGATGTTTTAATTCGGTCTAGGAGGTCCTAGCTGTTTGATTGCCGTTTTCTCCTCATTGGTACGACGACTAAAGGGAACTTCTTTCAGAGACGCTATCGTATTGTTGCACTCAACACTCGCCGCCATCTTCATAGAATGTTCACACATTTCCCGCGCAAGTTGCGTTTTCCAGCCCAAAATTATGTTCAAAACCCGCCAAAATGCACTTAAAACCAATCTGGCAACACTTGTGCGGCGCAACAGGCGTATGACGTAAGCACGCTGCTTGTGCGAGCACATAAAACCTAATAGAAAATGCATTGGGAGCAGGATTTTCGAAAAAAAACGTACGTACCATTAGTGTCAATGGGAGATTTTTGGGCAAATCTGAACCTGACAGAAATCGCCCTAAAAGGGTGTGGCTACACCAGGCACGACCTTAGCCTGATTGGACAATGACATTACTGTTGGTAGTAGGAGTAGATTAAAAAAAAAAAAATCTCCCTCCCTGTTTGGGAGTGCGTCGCCCAAATCGCCCCTATTAACGAGCCGCCAGTGGTTTATAGTATTTTTTATGTTGAAACATTTCATTTCATTTAATTATTTTTAAGCCATGTTTGGTCTCTAGCATCCCCCCCCCCCAATCTGTCCCTCTGAGTTACATGTTGGTCCTGGGATTGAGATGCTGGCCTCCTTCTGCCCCTCGGACCTGCTTGATCCATCCTGGTGCCCTGTGTCTGGTCGGAGTTTTATCGCACCGCTCCTGTGAAGGACGGCCCCATGAGGACAGTTGAGGGTTATACCTGTTAAAACTGTTAATATTATAGTCAGGCTGTCTGTTGTTGCCCAAATGAGGATGGGTTCCCTTTTGAGTCTGGTTCCTCTCGAGGTTTCTTCCTCATGTCGTCTGAGGGAGTTTTTCCTTGCCACCGTCACCACAGGCTTGCTCATTGGGGATAGATTAGGGATAAAATTAGCTCATGTTTTAAGTCGTTCAAATTCTGTAAAACTGCTTTGCGACAATGTTTATTGTTAAAAGCGCTATACAAATAAACTTGATTTGATTTGATTTGATTTCTTTGCATGTGCCTAAGACTTTTGCACAGGGCTGTATATAATTGTTTTTTAAAAGCAATAATGTCATTTTGCCTGAAAACGTCATTCATTTCGATATTTACTGTTCGCTAGAATTTGACTTACTCCCAAGCTAATTTATGTTAGCTACTGGAATCAATGCTAGTTTAACCTGGTATTAGCAAAGCCAATACCAGGTTAAAAAGCCAACATGCTTACTTGGTTAAATATAGAAACGGAAGTAAAAATAAATGTAAAGAGTAAAAAAAACAAAACAAAAGGGTGTTTTTTTCTTTTTCTGGAAATGTCATTAATCCCTAAGACTTTTGCACACTATTGTATATAAAATTGATATTCCACCAAGAAATGAGCTTTAAAATCAAAAGAAGTGTAAGGTAGTTATTTTCAAGGCCGACTCTAAGTGTGGATGCTTTCACCGCTTCATTTCGAGTCAAAGTGAGTTTTGGATTGAGATGTCTGTCCTGGAAAGGGCAGTGCAGGAGTTCACATGCTATTTATCCTGGCCTGGGAGATGGTGGAAAATGGTGCCATCCAGCAGCCATGTTTATTTATGAGCCCATCGCTGAGCGCCAAGTTTTGCAGGCCGGAACTTCTGTGCCGCAGCTGTGTTTCCTTGGCTCGCTTTCATGGTGACACGCATGGCTGTTCTGTGAGCATCGGGCGCGGTTGGCAAGGCCTGGCGTAGCCGTGCGTTCTCGCTCTTTGCTGGATCAGCAAGCTTAACCCAGTGAAATCTGCCGCGAGTGCCATGGGTTTTGACTGATAATCAATCTTGCGTGGGCTGCTCGACAGTTGTCACTGTGACACACACACACACACAAGAAGGAGGAGCAGGTGGCAGATGGGGCCTGTCGCCTGAGAGAGGAGCCACTAGGTGCACCAGGCCTGCCCCATTTGCAGAAAAAAGTGTGTGTGTGTGTGTGTGTGTGTGTGTGTTTTCCTCAACATGTACTATCCGCCTTCCTCTTGGAGTACCCCTTCCTGGCATAAAATCCTCAGGAACACTGTTATCATGTCAGTGTCGCTGAAGCATAATCCTTCACCCAAACACAGTAATAGCGACTTGAATTCGCAATCATCGAGTTTTTTTTTTCATTTCCTACCTGTACAAGCAACCGAGAAGATAAGATGTTGCCATTCCTTCTCACAACACTTAAAAGATGTTTCGGGACTGAAGATACCAAGTGATTAAGTGTTTCAGGTGTTATTTTTTTGTCCCATTCTTCTTGAAAACAGGTCTTAAGGTGTGCAACAGTATGGGGGTGTCGTCATATTTCTAGTTTCAAAATTCGTCACACATTCTCTATTGGGGACACATCAGGACTGCAGGCAGGCCAGTCCTGTACCCAGAGCCGGCCCATGGCATAGGCAATATAGGCAAATGCTAAGGGCGCTGCGTCCATCCAGGGGCGCAGAAACGGGGGGAGAAAAATTATGACTTCCACTATTCTGAAAACGAGTCAGCATTATATCTTAGCCTAATTTAATTGTACAGCAAAGCATGTAGTCAGGGTGAGATTTGTCAAAAAAAGCGGGGTGGGGTGGGGTGGTGGTTGTTAATCATGAAACAATAAGCGCTCAACAGTGGTTCGCCCTGTCTATAGTGTGTCTTCGGGCACGCAAGTGCACATCCGCAGCTATTCTCTGTTTTGGCCATGTAATAGCCTAAGTGTTGTTGGCTAAAGAGTGTTTTTGCATAACGTAGATAACTGACATAGATCTGTTGCTTGTTTTGAATATGGCTGCACTTGGAGCAGTCTGTCGGTGTCGTTGAGCAGTCTGGGCTGAAGTAAAGGTCTTTTATGCACCGAACACGTTTCGCAGCGAGATATTCCAATGGTGCCTGGCACTTTTTATTTTTTAATAAAACAAAGTTGCTTTGTTGATCTGTGTTCTCATTAAAATGACAGTTTAGCAGCTCATTCAAGCAACCATGTTGTGAAGAGCTTCCTGGAGGAAAATATAATAAACGCGTTGAAAACAAGAAACAATCTCAGTGCGTCAAGACTGCAGGGAAACTAAACAAGCACTCAGATGTGTTCTCTTTACCAGCGCCGGCAATTGCCTAGAGCGCAAAGTGTGCCCAGGGGCGCCAAGGGCAACCAAAACCATACCAAAAAGGAGGGATGGAGTTATTGAATGGAGATGTTACCAAGTGCATCAGTGGTGTACAGTGTTTTCAACCACTGTGCTGCCGAACTCTAGTACTGCGGAACACTAGTGTGCCGTGAGAGATCACCAAGTGTACCGTGGAAAATTATAGAATGACTGTATATTGTAAATATTGGCAACAGCGTTTTAGTTTCAGTCAACATTTTCTATTGGTGATGTGCCTTGAGATTTTTTCATTGAAAAAAGTGCACCCTGGCTCATGAAAGGTTGAAAACCTTTTTTACAACACCTCTGATGCGGCTGGGGATGTAGAAATACGCGCTCCTTACCTCTGCTGTTACACTACCTGTGACAGTAGCTTCTGCTGAAAGAAGCTTTTCAAAATTAAAACTGCTGAAGACATACTTAAGGTCAACAATGAGTCAAGAACGTCTGAATGGGCTTGCTCTGATGAGCATCAACCAAGAGATCTCAAGAGAAATATCATTTGATGATATTATCAAGGAATTTGCCATTAGGAAGACCAGACGAGTCCCATTGTAATGTTACTTCAATAACAAAGTACCCATAATAGCACTTTTGTTTGAAAATACAGCCCATTGATGTCCTAACAGGGTGCTTAAGTTTGCACAATTTAGAATTGTAGAATTTTTTATTCATTTAATTTGTTAATTCTTCAGAGATGACTTAACTTTTAATAGCAAAAAAGAAACTAAAAATAATTTCTTGTTTATTGTCCATGCACTACACTTTGAACAGGGTGCGGAAGAGTTTTTGCCCATTATATGGAGATATGTATTGAATTTGTGTGGTCATTTTACTTTGTGACACTTTATGTGAATAATGATAACAATAATAACAATAATGAAAAAGATAAAAATGACTTCTTGTTTATTGTCCATGCACTGTACATTGTTTAATAGTAATAGAATAAATTGATTAGATTAAAGTGTTATTTAGATGTTATTAGAGGGGTTTTTTTCTTGGGGGAGGCGCCAAAACTCAATCTCGCCTAGGGCAGCCAAAGACCTAGAGCCGGCCCTGCCTGTACCCACACCCTCTTCATCCGCAGTCATGGCTTTGGAATGTGGTTTTGCATTTTCTTGTTGAAATATCCCTGGGAAAGATGTCATCTTGAAGGCAGCAGATGTCGCTCCAAAATCTCAATGTACTTTTCTGCATTAATGCTGCCATCACAGAAGTGTAAGTTATGTACCTTTGCCAAGGGCACTGACACAACCCCATACCATGACAGACCCTGGATTTTGGACTCGTTCCTGGTAACAGTTTGGATGGTCCTTTTTGTCTTTGGTCTGGAGCACACGGCATCCATTTCTTCCATTAAAGACCTGGAATACTGATTCATCTGACCACAATACATGCTTCCACTGTGTGATGGTCCATCTCAGATGCCTTCAAGTTCAGAGAAGTCGACGGCACTTCTGGACACAGTTAACACAAGGATTCCTTTTTGCACAGTAAAGTTTTAACTGGCATTTGTGGATGTAATCAGTTAATAATCAGTTAAATTTATATAGTGCCTTTCTCATACCCAAGGTTGCTTTACAATTATAGGAAAAAAAAAAAGGCCACCAAAAATAGGTCAGGATGTCATTCCAATGGTGTAGCAGCCACAGTCCCACCAAAAGCCATATGAAAATAAGTCCCATACCGCTTGCACAACTGCCACGCCGCCGGGCAACATCGTTCGGATCACTGCGCCATGGATCCACAAAGCGAGTACAGAAGCACCGCCACGCAGAGCGCTGGTATGTCCCAAACCACCTGCACAGCCACTGTGATGCCACCAAGCAACGTCACTCGGAACACCATGCCAAGCACAAAAACACTGCTGCACAGAGCGCTGGACAACCACAATGTTAAAAGAGCAATGAGCTCACTGCAGTCCATAGCGAGGAGCACAGGCATCACCCATGGCGGACCAAGGCCTGGAAGGAACTTACACGCAAAACTGGGTCTGGAGCTACACCATAATCGGCAGACAAAAAAAAAACAAAAAACAAACATCAAACTACATAAACACGAAGAAGAAAAACAAAAGGGAAAATAAAATAAAATAAAAAGCTCCGGTGAGAAGCAGGCAGCCAGAATGTGCACAGTGTACTCTCAACCGGAAACGGACGTAACTCCATATTGCAGTGCTTGACAAAGGTGGACCAAAGTGCGAAAATAAGCCCATGTTGTTATATCAGCTATAAATGAATGACTGTTCTTGATGCAGTGCCAGCTGAGGGAACAGAGATCACAGGTGTTCAGATTAGGCTTGAGCCCTTGCCCTTTACGCACCAAAATTCCTCCTGAGTCCTTGAATCGTTTAATGATATTATGTACCGTAGAGGGTGAAATCTTCAAATCCCTTCCTATCTTTCTGTGAGGAACATCGTTTTTAACCGTTTCAATAACTTTCTCGGGCGGCACGGTGGTGTAGTGGTTAGCGCTGTCGCCTCACAGCAAGAAGGTCCTGGGTTCGAGCCCAGGGGCCGGCGAGGGCCTTTCTGTGTGGAGTTTGCATGTTCTCCCCGTGTCCGCGTGGGTTTCCTCCGGGTGCTCCGGTTTCCCCCACAGTCCAAAGACATGCAGGTTAGGTTAACTGGTGACTCTAAATTGACCGTAGGTGTGAATGTGAGTGTGAATGGTTGTCTGTGTCTATGTGTCAGCCCTGTGATGACCTGGCGACTTGTCCAGGGTGTACCCCGCCTTTCGCCCGTAGTCAGCTGGGATAGGCTCCAGCTTGCCTGCGACCCTGTAGAAGGATAAAGCGGCTAGAGATAATGAGATGAGATGAGATAACTTTCTCATGCATTTGTGAACAAACTGGAGATCCTCGGCCCATCTTTGCTCCTCAAAGACTAGGCCTTTCCTGGATGCTGATTTTGTACCAAATCATGATTACAGTCACCTGCTGACATCACCTGTCTCAAATCACATCATTATTTAATAGTTTTCTCATTATTAGCCCAAAATTTCCCCCGTCCCAACTTTCTTTGAAATATTTTGCAGGCCTGAAACGCAGGAATGGATGGATATTAACAAATTGAAATGAAGTTCACCAACAAAACATGAAATATCTTGGGTTGATTTTGTCTACACTGAAACACAAGTCAAAGTAAATCTATAAATCACTGTTTTCTTTTTTATTTACATTTTCCATACCGTCCCAACTTTCTCTGATTTGGGGTTGTCATTAAAATGTTAAAGCCTAACCACTGAGCTCAACTTAGTATTCATGCTCCTGGCAGATTTTTAACAGATTTAATGGACAAAACCAAAATGAAGTCCAAGTTTATTGTATTTAACAATATCAGAACTTCAGGAAAGCTGGAAAATCAAAATCTTAATTGAACATGATGCCAGACCTGACTGTGTTAAGGAGGAAAGCCAGCAAATTACTGTACCATGCCAATTCTAGATATGCATTTTTGAAGTTGTGGCATTATAATTAAACCTAAAATACTTCTCATCTCATTATCTCTAGCCGCTTTATCCTGTTCTACTGGGTCGCAGGCAAGCTGGAGCCTATCCCAGCTGACTACGGGAGAAAGGCGGGGTACACCCTGGACAAGTCGCCAGGTCATCACAGGGCTGACACATAGACACAGACAACCATTCACACTCACATTCACACCTACGGTCAATTTAGAGTCACCAGTTAACCTAACCTGCATGTCTTTGGACTGTGGGGGAAACCGGAGCACCCAGAGGAAACCCACGTGGACACGGGGAGAACATGCAAACTCCGCACAGAAAGGCCCTCGCCGGCCACGGGGCTCGAACCCGGACCTTCTTGCTGTGAGGCGACAGTGTTAACCACTACACCACCGTGCTGCCCCCCTAATATATTTTCATTTGGCAAATGTTTTTCCACCCAAAGCTATTTAGAGTTGAGACAGAATCAAATTCCAGACTCTGCACTAAGCAGGCGGTTAAAGCCCAGTGACAGTTTTCTGGAAGTCCTGCATTTCCAGCTGCTAAAGGAAAATTAACGGCTGAACGATCCTTACAGAAAAGGAATGCACATGAAATTCACACATGAATAATGACATGATTCATGTGGCATTTACACAGGCTTTTATTAGATGCTTCACACGTTATGTTTCAGACATTTTTCACATGCCGTGCAGGTACAGTTGTGGTCAGAAGTTTACATACAGTGACATGAATGTCATCTTGGATATGGATGTCATGGCAATATTTGGGCTTTCAGTCATTTCTTTGAACTGTTCTTTTTCTGTGGCAGAATGATTGTGCAGCATACAGCTTTAATAAAAAAAAACATTTGAAGTTGGTGCACAAGTTTTAATTTTCTTTGGGTTTTCTGAAATCAACACAGGGTCAAAGTTATACATACAGGGTCAAAAATTTACATACACTCACTTAGATTATTAATTCAGAGGTGCTGAATCTTCCAAAATGTCTCTCATCTTGTCAAGGCCGAGGTCTCTTAACTTCCTGTTAGTGATCATGATTGACTACAGCTGGTAGCTTCTCTGAGCCTTCAAAAAAAGGGTTTGTTTACAGCATTCATTGGATTGACCAACACACAGTAAAATGGGAAAGTCCAAGGAGCTCAGTGCAGATCTGAGAAAGAGGATCGCAGATATACACAACTCCAGAATGTTTCTTGGAGCCATTTCTAAACAATTGCAAATTCCAAGATCAGTTCAAACAGTTGTATCCAAGTTATTGTGAGGTGTAGTCACGTTGCCAAGCCACTTTGCTTCAAGAAAACCCGAACTGTCACCCTCAGCTGAAAGGAAATTGGTTTGGATGGTCAGGAAGAACCTGGGAACCACCATGGCACAGCCCTGCCATGAACTGGAAGCTGATGGATCACTGTCTACAGTTCCGATCACCATGGACTAAGAGGCTGCTATCCAAGAAATAACTCCCTGCTCCAAAATTGACACCTTCAAGCTTAACTAAAGTTTGAAGCTGACCACACGGACAAAGAAAAAGCCTTCTGGAGGATAGCTGTATGATCAGCTGAGACAAAGATTGAGTTTTTTGGCCACAATGAACCACCATGTACAGAGGGACACTGTACCAGCTGCTGGTGGTGGTAGGCTCATCATGTTCTGGGGCTGTTTTGCTGCCAGTGGAACTGGATCATTGCACAAAGTGGATGGAATAATGAAGAAGGAGGACTACCTCAGAATTCTTCAGCATAAACCATTAGAGACTTGAACACGACTTGGGACTTGGGAGTTACAACAGGACAATGAACCCAAACACACATCAGAGCTGGTTGTGGAGGATAAAGGAGGCTAACATTAAGCTTAAAGCAAGTCCCCTATTGAAAATATACGGATCGTGCTTATAACTCGAGTCCATGCCAAGAAAAAAAATTAAATTGAACTCTACCAATTCTACCATGAAGAGTCATGAAATATCCAACCAGAATTCTGCCAGAAGCTTGTTCATGGTAAACAAAAATGTTTGGTCAAGGTGAATCTTACAAACAGATATTTTACCCAAATATTAGGTGTGCTGTATGTATATTTTTGACCCTGTATGCATAATTTTGACCCTGTGTTGATTTCAGAAAACCCAAAGAAAATTAAAACTTGTGCACCAAATTCTAGTATTTTTTAACTCAAGCTGTATGCTGTACAATCATTCTGCCACAGCAAAAGAACAGTTCAGAGAAATGACTGAAAGCCCAAATATTGCCATGAAATTCATATCCAAGATGCCATTCATGTCACTGTATGTAAACTTCTGACCACAACTGTAGCTTTTTTTTATTTTCAAGTGATTTATTTCCCCACATTATTCATTTATATTCCAATGTGATTTTCCATACATTGCATGCATTTTTATTTTCACATCTAATGTTTCATATGAAGAACATGATCTTATTTTCACAGTGATTTGCTTTCAAATGTGATTTTTCACATTATGCACATTTGTACTTCACATGTGATTTTTCACACAGTTAATTTCTTTTCATCTGAGTGTGTGTTCCATGTGTAGTGCATTTTTATATTTTTACATGTGACTATTTTCGCGCGAGATTTGTTTATTTTCATGTGGTTTATTTTAAACATGATTCATTTATTTAACAGGCAATAGTTTTATTTTCACATGTGATTTCCCCCACAGTTCATTTATTTTCACATGTGATTCCCCACAGTTCATTTGTTTTCACATGTGATTCCCCACAGTTCATTTGTTTTCACATGTGATTCTCCCACAGTTCATTTATTTTCACGTGATTCCCCACAGCTCATTTGTTTTCACATGTGATTCTCCCACAGTTCATTTATTTTCACATGTGATTCTCCCACAGTTCATTTATTTTCACATGTGATTCCCCACAGTTAATTTGTTTTCACTTGTGATTCTCCCACAGTTCATTTGTTTTCACATGTGATTCCCCACAGTTCATTTATGTTCACATGTGATTCCCCACAGTTCATTTATTTTCACATGTGATTCTCCTACAGTTCATTTATTTTCACATGTGATTCTCCCACAGTTCATTTATTTTCACATGTGATTCCCCACAGTTCATCTATTTTCACGTGATTCCCCAGAGTTCATTTATTTTCACATGTGATTCTCCCACAGTTCATTTATTTTCACATGTGATTCCCCCACAGTTCATTTATTTCCACATGTGATTCCCCCACAGTTAATTTATGTTCACATGTGATTCTCCCACAGTTCATTTTCACATGTGATTCTCCCACAGTTCATTTATTTTCACATGTGATTCCCCACAGCTCATTTATTTTCACATGTGATTCTCCTACAGTTCATTTATTTTCACATGTGATTCTCCCACAGTTCATTTATTTTCACATGTGATTCCCCACAGTTAATTTGTTTTCACTTGTGATTCTCCCACAGTTCATTTGTTTTCACATGTGATTCCCCACAGTTCATTTATGTTCACATGTGATTCCCCACAGTTCATTTATTTTCACATGTGATTCTCCTACAGTTCATTTATTTTCACATGTGATTCTCCCACAGTTCATTTATTTTCACATGTGATTCCCCACAGTTCATCTATTTTCACGTGATTCCCCAGAGTTCATTTATTTTCACATGTGATTCTCCCACAGTTCATTTATTTTCACATGTGATTCCCCCACAGTTCATTTATTTCCACATGTGATTCCCCCACAGTTAATTTATGTTCACATGTGATTCTCCCACAGTTCATTTTCACATGTGATTCTCCCACAGTTCATTTATTTTCACATGTGATTCCCCACAGTTCATTTATTTTCACATGTGATTCTCCTACAGTTCATTTATTTTCACATGTGATTCTCCCACAGTTCATTTATTTTCACATGTGATTCTCCCACAGTTCATTTATTTTCACATGTGATTCCCTCACAGTTCATTTATTTCCACATGTGATTCCCCCACAGTTCATTTATGTTCACATGTGATTCTCCCACAGTTCATTTATTTTCACATGTGATTCCCCACAGTTCATTTATTTTCACGTGATTCCCCACAGTTCATTTATTTTCACATGTGATTCCCCCACAGTTCATTTATTTTCACATGTGATTCCCCACAGTTCATTTATTTTCACGTGATTCTCCCACAGTTCATTTATTTTCACATGTGATTCCCCACAGTTCATTTATTTTCACATGTGATTCTCCCACAGTTCATTTATTTTCACATGTGATTCCCCACAGTTCATTTATTTTCACGTGATTCTCCCACGGTTCATTTATATTCACATGTGATTCCCCACAGTTCATTTATTTTCACATGTGATTCTCCCACAGTTCATTTATTTTCACGTGATTCTCCCACAGTTCATTTTTTCACATGTGATTCCCCACAGTTCATTTATTTTCACATGTGATTCTCCCACAGTTCATTTATTTTCACATGTGATTCCCCCACAGTTCATTTATTTCCACATGTGATTCCCCCACAGTTCATTTATGTTCACATGTGATTCTCCCACAGTTCATTTATTTTCACATGTGATTCCCCACAGTTCATTTATTTTCACATGTGATTCTCCCACAGTTCATTTATTTTCACATGTGATTCCCCCACAGTTCATTTTCACATGTGATTCCCCACAGTTCATTTATTTTCACATGTGATTCCCCACAGTTCATTTATTTTCACATGTGATTCTCCTACAGTTCATTTATTTTCATATGTGATTCTCCCACAGTTCATTTATTTTCACATGTGATTCCCCACAGTTCATTTATTTTCACGTGATTCTCCCACAGTTCATTTATTTTCACATGTGATTCCCCACAGTTTATTTATTTTAACATGTGATTCTCCCACAGTTCATTTATTTTCACATGTGATTCTCCACAGTTCATTTTTTCACATGTGATTCCCCACAGTTCATTTATTTTCACATGTGATTCTCCCACAGTTCATTTATTTTCACGTGTGATTCCCCCACAGTTCATTTATTTTCACATTTGATTTCATGTCCATTTTATTTATTCTTTCCACAATTTATTTATTTTCACAAATGATTCTCCCACAGTTCATTTATTTCCACATGTGATTTCCCCCCACATGATTCATTTATTTTCATGTGGTTTCCCACACATTTAGTTTATTCTTCGCACGATTCATTTATTTTCATGTGATTTCCCTCACGTTTTGTTTATTCTTTGCATGATTAATTTATTTTCATTTGTGATTTTTTTCTCACATGATTTATTTATTCCCACAGGTGATTTCCCCCATGATACATTATTTTCCCCTATGATTTCCCCCCATGGTTCATTTATTTCCACATGATCCCCCGCCCATGATTCGTTTATTTTACACATATGATTTTTCCACACGAGTCATTTATTTTCACGTCATTTCCCACACATTTCATTTATTCTTCACATGATTAATTTATTTTCACATGTGACCCCCCCCCCCCCCCCCCATATGGTGTATTTATTTGCACATGCAATTCCCCCGCGGTTCATTTATTTTTACATGTGATTTTTCCTCACATGATTTATTTATTCCCACAAGTGATTTCTCCCATGATACATTTATTTCCCCCCATTATTAATTTATTTCCACATGTGATTCCCCCACGGTTCATTTATTTCCACGTGTGATTTTTTCCCCCACATGAATCATTTATTTTCACATGTGATTTCTCACATGTTTCGTTTATTCTTCACATGATTAATTTATTTTCACATGTGATTCCCCCATGGTTCATTTATTTCCATGTGATTCCCCTACAGTTCATTTATTTTCACGTGATTCTCATTTATTTCCACATGTGATTCCCCCATGATTAATTTATTTTCCCATGTGATTTCCCTCCCACATGATTCATTTTTCACATATTATTGTCTTCATGTAAGTTTTTTCCATCCAAAATGTGATTATTTTGCACATTGTTTCACATGTGATTTTCCTTTTTTTTAGTTTTTCCATACTGAATCCTATTTTATTTTTTTCATGTGATTTTTTTTCCACGATCCATTGATTCTCACATTTTGCAACACGTTCCATCTCTGTTCACGACTAACTTATTTATTTTTTTTACATGTAATTCATGCTTTAATTTTTTTTCATGATTCATTTATGACCTCCGCTAAGCTTTGTTGGAGGAGGTAATGTTTTCGCCTCCGTTTGTTTGTATCAGTTTGTATCTGTTCTCACCGTAACTCAAAAAGTAGTGAATGGATTTGGATGAAATTTGGAGGACAGGTGAGCCATTGGTCAAGGAACAATTGATTATATGCAATTTTGATGCAAATCCAAATATGTGGCTTGGCGGAGGTATGGACTATACTCCGTGCGCGTCTAGTTTTCACATGTGATTCATGATTTGATAAATTGATTTTTTTCCTACATGTAATGAGTGAGGGATTTTGTGGATTTACTTTTTCCGAAGCCCCTCCATCCTGTCAGGTGATTAACTGTGATATTGTGTGCTGGAACAATATAAAAAACCGATCACCTTCTGGACATTCGGGGCTCTGTGTGCATCTGTAGTTGTTAGAGATGCATAGGAATGTATAGTAAATTATCTTATGTGTACAAGATGAATAACTTGTGTGCACCAGATAAAAAAAAAAATCATCTTTCAGGACATTAGGATCTCTATAATTTTGTGATATTTTCTCACACAGGTTATCCTTTCTCGTAACCTGTGTGTTTACATACAGTATTATTCACACACACCAAAAAAAAAAAAAAAACCCTTGCAATTTCAACAGAAACTTGCACAAATCAGACACACACATACTGTTCAGCGAGTAAAGGCCAGAGGAGGTGTAATCCATGCCAAGATCTCAAATACAGTTAGTCCACATGATGAACTAATCATATCCGGATTAAACATTCTTTCAGACAATACCTGTCAAACACTAATTCATCACACGCTAACCGCTGTCACTGGTGAACTTATCAGCATGAGACGTGCCTCTTTACTTTCTCACGCGCTGCAGGTAAGGACGCGGGAGCGTGCCCGCCACAGGTGCAAGTGGGGTGAGGTGTGAGAAAAGTGTGAGCTGTCGGCGCGAGTTTTCCACGGTTTGCCTTGCACAGCCGATGTGTTGTGACGGGCGGTGATTGACACAAGGGAGGTGTGATGATGTGAGAGTTGCGGAGGATGTCGGGTGGGCGGCGGCGCCGTGTTTACTCCACTCTAATTGCTGACTCCTCGCACGGACAGGTAGCGCTCTAACACTCGCACTCTAAAGCGCTTAATTGCGCTGTCGTTTTTCGGTATTTCACGAGCAACCCTGGGCCTCTGTTTAATGAAGCATTGACGAGCCGGGTCCTCGTGCTACAGGGGAAAAAAAATCAAGTATCGAGACTACAGGAAGAATGTTCTCCTTCTGGCTGACGCCTGAGCGCAAGCACGTGTGCACTAAAAAGGTCGTGACCTGCTTTCTCAACAGAAGGCAACAATTAAATCTCTGGATTTGCTGTTAATTAATCAGTTTTATTAGAAATCTGTGTCACAGTGTCTCGTCTTAATTAAAGAGCTTTTACAATGGAAGTTAAAAAAAAAGAGAAAGAACAAACAACTAATCACAATCAGATCAGAATCACAAATATCCTCATACAGTAGGCTGTTATAGCCGATTAGCAGTGGCCTACAGTACACTGTCAGAAAGCACAGTCGCTACATGTCACAATACACAATCCTCCTCCTTGGTCTTCTTTTCCGACAAGTTATGACACGGAAAAATCCCCAAAGCTGTAATTCATGAACGGTCCACTCCACATACTGTACACTACCGTTCAAAAGTTTGGGGTCACCCAGACAATTTTGTGTTTTCCATGAAAAGTCACACTTTTATTTCCCACCATAAGTTGTAAAACGAATCGAAAATATAGTCAAGACATTTTTCTGGCCATTTTGAGCATTTAATCGACCCCACAAATGTGATGCTCCAGAAACTCAATCTGCTCAAAGGAAGGTCAGTTTTATAGCTTCTCTAAAGAGCTAAACTGTTTTCAGCTGTGCTAACATGATTGTACAAGGGTTTTCTAATCATCCATTAGCCTTCTGAGGCAATGAGCAAACACATTGTACCATTAGAACACTGGAGTGAGAGTTGCTGGAAATGGGCCTCTACACCTATGGAGATATTGCACCAAAAACCACACATTTGCAGCTAGAATAGTCATTTACCACATTAGCAATGTATAGAGTGGATTTCTGATTAGTTTAAAGTGATCTTCATTGAAAAGAACAGTGCTTTTCTTTCAAAAATAAGGACATTTCAAAGTGACCCCAAACTTTTGAACGGTAGTGTACAATCTGTCGGTCTCCATTTGATCACAAAACAATAAAGGTTTCCCAAATCAACATCAACATTTCAGCAACTTCAAATCAATATTAGTGTCCCCTGCTGCTGATTTTCTGAATTGAGCTGAAAAGTTCATCTACTCCACCATGATTGAAAATCACATGATTGCATTCCTGCGTGCTGATTGGTCAAAGCTCCAACGGTGTTCGTGAACCTTACACGCCGTGCTGTTTGGCCTATCAGTATCACCCAATCAAATAAACTTGAGAATAATTATTTGAAGCCCATAGTGTATCATAAATTTCGATTTTGTGTACCAGTTTAATTTCCAACCCTTCCATACCATGACACGGTGTGCTGTGAGCCTTTAATACTGTTTTTGTGACTAATTTTGGCAGGTCACACGCAAAACATTGGTGTGTGGTTTCTTGCAAATGAATTCACTCACCTTTCAGCCAATCAGCACTCAGCAATGCATCATGTGATTTCCAAAATGGCAGCACCGGTGGAGTAGACTGGAAGTTTTCTGCTTAGTTGAAAAAAGTCGAACGTTTGGCTCAATATTATCGACTTGAATTGAATAACATGTTGGGCCGAGTAATCTTTATTGATTCATGATCAAAATAAGGTTGGTGGACTGACTGTGCAGCTAGCAGTTTACAAAATTGCTGGGTTTCAGTCACGTGACTTTTCTTAGCGGTTTTACCGGAAGTGAAATAGCTGGTGGTCTAAACAGCTGCCGTACTGAAATAAATAAAACATGTTTTGTAATTACAGAAATGTCAAAGTCCTTCCCGTGCCAGGACCAGGTCATTAAAGGAACAGTCCACCGTACTTCCATAATGAAATATGCTCTTATCTGAATTGAGACGAGCTACTCCATACCTCTCCGAGCTTTGCGCGACCTCCCAGTCAGTCAGACGCAGTCAGACGCGCTGTCACTCCTGTTAGCAATGTAGCTAGGCTCAGTATGGCCAATGGTATTTTTTGGGGCTGTAGTTAGATGCGACCAAACTCTTCCGCGTTTTTCCTGTTTACATAGGTTTATATGACCAGTGATATGAAACAAGTTCAGTTACACAAATTGAAACGTAGCGATTTTCTATGCTATGGAAAGTCCGCACTATAATGACAGGTGTGCTAACACCTTCTGCGCGCTTCGGCAGCGCATTGATATCTGAGCGCCGTATCAATGCGCTGTCGAAGCGCGCAGAAGGTGTTAGTACGCCTGTCATTATAGTGCGGACTTTCCATAGCATAGAAAATCGCTACGTTTCAATTTGTGTAACTGAACTTGTTTCATATCACTGGTCATATAAACCTATGTAAACAGGAAAAACGCGGAAGAGTTTGGTCGCATCTAACTACAGCCCCAAAAAATACCATTGGCCATACTGAGCCTAGCTACATTGCTAACAGGAGTGACAGCGCATCTGACTCCGTCTGACTGACTGGGAGGTCGCACAAAGCTCGGAGAGGTATGGAGCAGCTCGTCTCAATTCAGATAAGAGCATATTTCATTATGGAAGTACGGTGGACTGTTCCTTTAAGGCACATTGGGCAGTGCCTATCTACAATTGCTGGGTTTCAGTCATGTGACTTTTCTTAGCGGTTTTACTGGAAGTGAAATAACTGGTGGTCTAAACGGCTGCCGTAGTGCAAACAACTAGTGATAAGTTATCAGAGCTTACTCGTAATCTAGAAGCCACTGCTCGCTTTAGATATATTCAGAAGATTGCTATGTGCAATGGAATCGACCCCTACAGTCTGGGAAAGAAGGATTTGTCATACGATCTCAAAAACGACCCTTCAGTCAAGTTCCCCGACATCTCAAACTATCTGGTGTTGCAGACGTCCTTCTACACCGCAAAACAGATGAAAGTGTGGAAGAGTATGGAGGCTTACAACTTTTTTGTATGTGGCTGGGTAAAGGACCTCGGGATCAAGTCGCTGCCGAATGAATCCTGTATTGTTTTTGCCCGTGTATGTTTTTTTTAAGCTTTTTGTTCTCGTCTTTACAACGAAGCGCTGCAAGTTGAAGTGTAAACAAACATCAGTTCACTTGATTCTCACTTGTGTTGGCTCTTATCTCTCAGGCAAATCATTCACAAAGATCATCAGAAACCCCTTTAAAGACCTGGATCTTAGTTAAACAAGACGGAGAAGTGATCACAGCACATTGTAACTGTACGGCTGGGGAAGAATTTTGTCGCGACCTTCATGCATATGGACTTTGTGAGGAGTAAACAAAGAAACAGCTGGGGACTTCAGCGCTTTGTGACTAAAAAACATACCATAAAATAACGACACATAGCAAGAAAAGTACTTGGAAAACACTAAGGACATAGCTGAGAGGGATATAAACCTTTCACCAAGTGATCACTGCAAACTTGAGCATGCTTCGACTTGGCTCCCTTCGATTTCACTCAGAGGTTCGAAAGGGACCTTTCTTGATGTCTTTTGTGAAATCCTATGTTCGTTCACCCTTTTTTATTAGTTCACGAGGAACCCTGAAGAAACTTTTATCAGTTTCACGGTTTGATCGATTCGAACAACCTAAAATAACGCAAGTGTAAGGCATTTTTCATGCGAGCAATGCACCTTCTCCATACAAACGCTTTGCCAACTGAGCTTTGGTAGACCACCAGCTAAAGTTCTGAATAACTAATGAGGCAGATGTGACTTCATGTGAAACCTAGGCAATACATGACTTCTAACACGGGAACCCACAGCTTTGGGATTTTCCGTGTCATAACTTGTAGGAAAAGAAGACCGAGGAGGATTGTGTATTGGGGCATGTAGCGACTGTATCAGAAGGAGTTCATTTCTGTCCCCCAAGGTACAGCCTACACCAGTGTACCCCTTAGGGCTCAATATTGTTCTTCAAGGTAACTATCCCTGTGTCCGAAATCACTCACTACTCACTGTATAGTGGACTATATAGTGAGTTCGCCATTTTGTAGTGCTGTCCGAATGTACAGTGAGAATTATTACACCCTATATAGTGGACTCATAGTATCCCACAATGCACCGTGAAAAGTAGTATACAACCGATGGTCACTAACCAAGCCATATATCCCATCATGCAGTGCAGTCATGCTGAAAGACAAAAAATGTGTGTTGGTGTGAATGGACGGAGGACGAAACACATTATAAACGGGCATTCAAGTACAATTAAAAATAGTAAGAGAATAGAAAATAAGCTAAAATAGAATAAGACAAAAAATACAAGAATAAAAGTTAGAGTGCAGAATGAGGAATTAATTAAAAGCCTCAAATTTGATTTAATAAAAGACAGCGGCAAAGAAGAAAGTATTCAGCCTTGATTTAAAAGAACTGAAAGCTGCAGGTACTTTGTATTGATTAATGTGGGAAATTATACGCTCAGTATAATATGGATTTATCAAAAAAATACGTGTGTGGGCGGCACGGTGGTGTAGTGGTTAGCGCTGTCGCCTCACAGCAAGAAGGGCCGGGTTCGAGCCCCGTGGCCGGCGAGGGCCTTTCTGTGTGGAGTTTGCATGTTCTCCCCGTGTCCACGTGGGTTTCCTCCGGGTGCTCCGGTTTCCCCCACAGTCCAAAGACATGCAGGTTAGGTTAACTGGTGACTCTAAATTGACCGTAGGTGTGAATGTGGGTGTGAATGGTTGTCTGTGTCTATGTGTCAGCCCTGTGATGACCTGGCGACTTGTTCAGGGTGTACCCCGCCTTTCACCCGTAGTCAGCTGGGATAGGCTCCAGCTTGCCTGCGACCCTGTAGAACAGGATAAAGCGGCTACAGATAATGAGATGAGATGAGATACATGCGTGTATTTATTATTTTGAAAACCCACCATCCAACTGATCTGGCATGTGTTAATTGTGCGACAGTAATGATGTAAATAACAGCATGGCGAAGTAGTGTCTGAAAGCGGTTTTTCATTTTACCAATGAGCTCACTATATAGTCCTCTATATAGTAATTCCCTAGATAGTGAATAGGGAGTAGTGAACGAGTGAGTAATTTCGGACACAGCCTGTGTGTACCTTTTTATGGCCAAAAAGTAACATATATTGTATGTATGTTCTCAGGCAGTATAAATAAGTACCTTAGAGGGCCCCGCTCCAATGACAAGCCATTGTACCCCGAAAGGTACAGTAATGCACTTTCTTTTCTGAGAGTGTAATTAGCTAATTAAACAAAATCTTGCTTTATTAGTTGCACAGGATCCAGCATTTACCTTGATGACGCTTTGCACACTATCGGTGTTATCTTAACCAGCTTCATGAGGTAGTCACCTGGAATGCTTTTCAATTAACAACTGTGCCTCGTCAAAAGTGAATTAGTGGACAAGTTTCTTGACTTCTTAATGTGTTTGGGATCAAACAGTAAATAGAAAATAATAAAAATACAGTAGATAGCCTTATTCCCCTTACAAAAAAGAAGTTTATTCAAGTGTGCTTCTAGTAGACTTCTTTTAAACTAAAAATAAGAGAGTATGCGTTCAGTTTACTTTTTATTTACTTATCAGAGATATACTTAATAAAGTTATACATAAGTATACTTGGCTTATACTGAAAAGTATATCGACAAGTTTTAGTATATTAAGCTTATACTTAAACTTTTGATCAAGATATACTTAACAAAAGTGTAATAAAGTATAAAAATAATTTTCCCTTATGTTTTAGGGTACTCGCCCTGTAGTTGTGCTTCAGCATTGTTGACTCTTAGGCACGTCTGTGGTTCCATATAAGTTTTTTTTTTTTTAATTTCTCCTGAGTGTGATCATTTTTTAAAAATTTATTTCTTTTTCTTTAGAGCTTGGATGTCAATTTCAGTTGTCATTGGCATGTTTTTATACTTTGGCATTTAATACAATGTTGCTTTAAATTTAGATTTTTAAAGAAAATGAATATGTTCTTCATCCTGAGCATCTGTTGTTATTTTGTGAATTCTTACAGTTATAACGTCATTGTAACTTAAGGTACAAAACTCTTAAGTTGTCTACTGGTAGTGTGCATGAGGTAAGGGTTAGGGTGAGAAAACTAATAGTATACCTAGAAGGGTAATTGCAGTATATTTCAAAACTAAAAAGTGGACTAGATGTATATAACCAGTAACTATATTTCCAATATGCTATAAAGTATACTTTTATTAACTAAAAAGTGGACTAGAAGTATAAAACAAGTAAACTTGTCATATATTTCCAGTATACTATGAAGTATGCGTTTGTAAACTAAAGAGTGGACTACAAGTATAGAACTAGTAAACTATTAGTATACAAGTTTACTTGTGGTATACTTGCAGTACAAAATAAAAAATACTAGCTGTATACTCAAAGTTTACTTCTCTTGGACTTAACTTTCTATAAACTAAAAGTGGGCCAATTCAGTCCCAAGAAGTATTAGATTACTTTACTTACAAGCATACTGTAAGTACATTGATATCAGTATACTTGGTACACAAAAGTATACTTAAGGAAATATACTTTAATTTTACTTAAGTATATTTAATAAAATGAACTTGAAGTATACTACTTTCTGATAAGGGAAACTTTTAATGTTTTCAATGTTTTTAATGGAAAAAGCTGACAGTTTGGATTCACACATGTTCAAATAAATACGTGACGGTAAATTCTGTGGTGAAAATAGCCATGTGGCTCCAGCTGGTCTCTTCCAGGGACGCTATCAATCCCATCATTCTGAAGTGTATCCACACCTTCTTACTTCAAGATTCAATGACTTTATTGTCATTGTTAAGGCACAATGAAATTTATTTTGTGCTGGTCCCAAAGGTGCAAAAAGTTAAAGTGCAAAAATATTAAGACAAACCCTTACCGAGCAAGCACCTGAGAGCTAAGAAAGGTGATAAGTAAATAAATATAACTTGAAGTATACTTTTTGATAAAGGTCCACAACTGTAGTAATCCATATTATATCAAGAACCATTCAACTAAGTAAAGAAAAACGACGTCCATCATTACTTTAAGACAAAGTGACTTTTAATTAATGAAAATAAAGAAAAAACATTGAATTAGAAGGTGTGTCCAACTGTTTGACTGGTACTGTATATATACACATGTTTGTTGTCCACATGGACAGCTAAATTGCTGTGTGGCATGAAAAGGTTACCACAAATTAAAAATTTGCATGATTCTATTAGGGTTTTGCTGGGACCCAGGTCGCTGGCGTGATAATTCAGCAAACCCCCACTAGGCCACCAGGGGGATGACTCAAGTGCAGAGGCGTGAGGCAAAAGTAGAGTATCAAAAACAGTTTATTTACACTATATACAGTCCAAAGGAAAAAATAAAAGGATAATCCAAAAGCTCAGAAGATGTACAAAAAACAAAAATATCCAAAGGGTCAAAGTCCAAAATCCAACTAAGAAAAGAAGAGGCAAAAACTCAAACACTCAGAAGATCAAAAGGTCAAAACAAAATCCACAAAGTCCAAAAGAAAGACGCAAAAACCAAGAATACAAAGACACAGGCAAGGTACATGGGACAGAGGGAACTAGCACTAACAGCATAGCATAGGAAAAAGACTCCGTGACAAGGGAACAAACAGAGGGGTATTTATACACACACTAATTAAGGAACAGGGCGGGGCAGGAAACAGGCAATGAAGACAAACACAAAAACACAGTGGCGGCCTCTAGAGGCCAAAACAGTCCCAGTCCTAACAGATTCTTTTTTTTCTATGTTTATGAATTTGACTGGATACTAAACTGCAAAACTTGGATGCTAAACTGAACCCATTTTGTTGATATATAGCAGACAGTCATTGATTGGATAAGAGAATAAAAGACCTTTGCAACTTGCGATGAGGAAGTTGAAGGTCCAATTAAAACTATAAGGAGGAAGAAGTAGGATTTTATATAGGATTTCCTGGAAAATTAAATTGCAAAAGAGTAGAAGTATTCATTGCATTAATAGCATTTAGCAGACGGTCTTATCCAGAGTGACGTACAACATACCCAGAGCAGCCTGGGGAGCAGCTGGGGGTTAGGTACCTTGCTTAAGGGCACTTCAGCCATTCCTGCAGGTTCAGGGACTCAAACCAGCAAGCTTTTGGTTCCAAAGCTGCTTCGCTAACCATTAGACCATAGCTTCATTTTGGAATAATACTCAAATAAAATATAATTACAGCAAATAATGATGCTGTATTGGCACAAAGAAGTAGAAATGCTCAAGTCTTTTCCACAAGGGTTTCTAACATGCAACAAGTTGGTTAGATTTATTTAGAATAGTTGGAATCTGATCAGAAAAGATCACTCAGCATTTGTGCATGTGAATTAAATCATCTATAAGAACAGGCAGTGGGATGCAATGGGATTGATGAAGCGCATTACATTTAGACATAGCTAGTCAAATGAAAAAGTCGACAGGAAGCCATTTGCCTGATTTTTTTAAACCTTTTTCTGTACTGGGAAACTACAACCCCGATTCCAAAAAAGTTGGGACAAAGTACAAATTGTAAATAAAAATGGAATGCAATCATTTACAAATCTCAAAAACTGATATTGTATTCACAATAGAACATAGACAACATATCAAATGTCGAAACTGAGACATTTTGAAATTTCATGCCAAATATTGGCTCATTTGAAATTTCATGACAGCAACACATCTCAAAAAAGTTGGGACAGGGGCAATAAGAGGCTGAAAAAGTTAAAGGTACAAAAAAGGAACAGCTGGAGGACTAAATTGCAACTCATTAGGTCAATTGGCAATAGGCCATTAACATGACTGGGGATAAAAAGAGCATCTTGGAGTGGCAGCGGCTCTCAGAAGTAAAGATGGGAAGAGGATCACCAATCCCCCTAATTCTGCGCCGACAAATAGTGGAGCAATATCAGAAAGGAGTTCGACAGTGTAAAATTGCAAAGAGTTTGAACATATCATCATCTACAGTGCATAATATCATCAAAAGATTCAGAGAATCTGGAAGAATCTTTGTGCGTAAGGGTCAAGGCCGGAAAACCATACTGGGTGCCCGTGATCTTCGGGCCCTTAGACGGCACTGCATCACATACAGGCAGCTTCTGTATTGGAAATCACAAAATGGGCTCAGGAATATTTCCAGAGAACATCATCTGTGAACACAATTCACCGTGCCATCCGCCGTTGCCAGCTAAAACTCTATAGTTCAAAGAAGAAGCCGTATCTAAACATGATCCAGAAGCGCAGATGTCTTCTCTGGGCCAAGGCTCATTTAAAATGGACTGTGGCAAAGTGGAAAACTGTTCTGTGGTCAGACGAATCAAAATTTTAAGTTCTTTATGGAAATCAGGGACGCCGTGTCATTCGGACTAAAGAGGAGAAGGACGACAAAAGTTGTTATCAGCGCTCAGTTCAGAAGCCTGCATCTCTGATGGTATGGGGTTGCATTAGTGCATGTGGCATGGGCAGCTTACACATCTGGAAAGACACCATCAATGCTGAAAGGTATATCCAGGTTCTAGAGCAACATATGCTCCCATCCAGACGACGTCTCTTTCAGGGAAGACCTTGCATTTTCCAACATGACAATGCCAAACCACATACTGCATCAATTACAGCACCATGGCTGCGTAGAAGAAGGGTCCGGGTACTGAACTGGCCAGCCTGCAGTCCAGATCTTTCACCCATAGAAAACATTTGGCGCATCATAAAATGGAAGATACGACAAAAAAGACCTAAGACAGTTGAGCAACTAGAATCCTACATTAGACAAGAATGGGTTAACATTCCTATCCCTAAACTTGAGCAACTTGTCTCCTCAGTCCCCAGACGTTTACAGACTGTTGTAAAGAGAAAAGGGGATGTCTCACAGTGGTAAACATGGCCTTGTCCCAACTTTTTTGAGATGTGTTGTTGTCATGAAATTTAAAATCACCTAATTTTTCTCTTTCAATGATACATTTTCTCAGTTTAAACATTTGATATGTCATCTATGTTCTATTCTGAATAAAATATGGAATTTTGAAACTTCCACATCATTGCATTCCGTTTTTATTTACAATTTGTACTTTGTCCCAACTTTTTTGGAATCGGGGTTGTAGGAATTAAAAAAAAAAAATAAGACTCTGGATATAAGGTCTGCTTGATATTTAAAATCTAGGGTTTGATTAAGATTAAAATGCTAGGATGCAGTTTTATTAGCCATGACCCTGCTACACTACTCAACATGGAAGGGCATGATTAATAGAGACATTTTACCAATGAGAATCACATGCAACAAAAATAAATAGAACAAATTCACAGAGGATATTATACGGTTGCGCAAAGATATGAAGTTTATTTTTGAGTCATGAACATATTCAAAAGTGAAAATATTTTCAGCATGAGAAAATAAACTTCATATATTCGTGCCACCATGTCATGTTCTTTATATTATATGAACATATCCACAAAAAATGCAAGTTAATCAAACTAATTTTAATCTTGAACCGGTTCGCCATTTTAACAACACACGTCTAGTCAGCGGGAAAACACTGGGAGTGATGTCATCGAGGTGAAATATCAGGAATTATTATCCATACAGGACACTTTTTGGATGGAATAAAAACGTGTTCTATTCCCTTCAAGCGAGTTTCATTCATTTGGTTTGATAGCATGCAATATTGTTAGCATATCGCTTATCCTACATGTATTACATCACTCTACCCAATGGAGAATGAGTGTTGAATATGGTTTATGATATTGCATGGTTGTCAAGACAACATGACATCACACATCGGAGATGTAAAACTTCCACACTAGCGAGCGAGTGGGACAATTTGTAAACAAACACGGCTGCCTGGTTTGCTTCATTAAATCCAGAAGATTTTGAAAGAATTTTGAAAGAGAAAGACGCATGAATAACCGAAAGGAATGTGTACAGTCATGCTTGAAAGTTTGTGAACCCTTTAGAATTTTCTATATTTCTGCATAAATATGACCTAAAACATCATCAGATTTTCACACAAGTCCTAAAAGTAGATCAAGAGAACCCAATTAAACAAATGAGACAAAAATATTATACTTGGTTATTTATTTATTGAGGAAAATGATCCAATATTACATATCTGTGAGTGGCAAAAGTATGTGAACCTCTAGGATTAGCAGTTAAATTGAAGGTGAAATTAGAGTCAGGTGTTTTCAATCAATGGGATGACAATCAGGTGTGAGTGGGCACCCTGTTTTATTTAAAGAACAGGGATCTATCAAAGTCTGATCTTCACAACACATGTTTGTGGAAGTGTATCATGGCACGAACAAAGGAGATTTCTGAGGACCTCAGAAAAAGCGTTGTTGATGCTCATCAGGCTGGAAAAGGTTACAAAACCATTTCTAAAGAGTTTGGACTCCACCAATCCACAGTCAGACAGATTGTGTACAAATGGAGGAAATTCAAGACCATTGTTACCCTCCCCAGGAGTGGTCGACCAACAAAGATCACTCCAAGAGTAAGGTGTGTAATAGTCAGTGAGGTCACAAAGGACCCCAGGGTAACTTCTAAGCAACTGAAGGCCTCTCTCACATTGGCTAATGTTAATGTTCATGAGTCCACCATCAGAAGAACACTGAATGACAATGGTGTGCATGGCAGAGTTGCAAGGAGAAAGCCACTGCTCTCCAAAAGAACATTGCTGCTCATCTGCAGTTTGCTAAAGATCATGTGGACAAGCCAGACGGCTATTGGAAAAATGTTTTGTGGATGGATGAGACCAAAATAGAACTTTTTGGTTTAAATGAGAAGCATTATGTTTGGAGAAAGGAAAACACTGCATTCCAACATAAGACCCTTATCCCATCTGTGAAACATGGTGGTAGTGGTAGTATCATGGTTTGGGCCTGTTTTGCTGCATCTGGGCCAGGATGGCTTGCCATCACTGATGGAACAATGAATTCTGAATTATACCAGCAAATTCTAAGGGAAAATGTCAGGACATCTGCCCATGAACTGAATCTCAAGAGAAGGTGGGTCATGCAGCAAGACAATGACCCTAAGCACACAAATCGTTCTACCAAAGAATGGTTAAAGAAGAATAAAGTTAATGTTTTGGAATGGCCAAGTCAAAGTCCTGACCTTAATCCAATGGAAATGTTGTGGAAGGACCTGAAGCGAGCAGTTCATGTGAGGAAACCTGCCAACATCCCAGAGTTGAAGCTGTTCTGTACGGAGGAATGGACTAAAATTCCTCTAAGCTGGTGTGCAGGACTGATCAACAGTTACAGGAAACATTTAGTTGCTGCACAAAGGGGTCACACCAGATACTGAAAGCAAAGGTTCACATACTTTTGCCACTCACAGATATGTAATATTGGATAATTTTCCTCAATAAATAAATGACCAAGTATAATATTTTTGTCTCATTTGTTTAACTGGGTTCTCTTTATCTACTTTTAGGACTTGTGTGAAAATCTGATTATGTTTTAGGTCATATTTATGCAGAAATATAGAAAATTCTAAAGGGTTCACAAACTTTTAAGCACCACTGTATGAATAATAATAATGGCTGGATTTTTTTCGTGGTCTATCAGATATATTCCATTCAGCTACTTGTCTTTGACTCGTTCAGTATCATGCTAGCTGCATGGAATATATCTGATATACCACTCAAAGCCAGCCAATATTATTTAAATACAGTGGGGCAAAAAAGTATTTAGTCAGTCACCAATTGTGCAAGTTCTCCCACTTAAAAAGATGAGAGAGGCCTGTCATTTTCATCATAGGTATACCACAACTATGAGAGACAAAATGAGAAAAAAAAATCCAGAAAATCACATTGTCTGATTTTTAAAGAATTTATTTGCAAATTATGGTGGAAAATAAGTATTTGGTCAATAACAAAAGTTGATCTCAATACTTTGTTATATACCCTTTGTTGGCAATGACAGAGGTCAAACGTTTTCTGTAAGTCTTCACAAAGTTTTTACACACTGTTGCTGGTATTTTGGCCCATTCCTCCATGCAGATCTCCTCGAGAGCAGTGATGTTTTGGGGCTGTTGCTGGGCAACACAGACTTTGAACTCCCTCCAAAGATTTTCTATGGGGTTGAGATCTGGAGACTGGCTAGGCCACTCCAGGACCTTGAAATGCTTCTTACGAAGCCACTCCTTCGTTGCCCGGGCAGTGTGTTTGGGATCATTGTCATGCTGAAAGACCCAGCCACATTTCATCTTCAATGCCCTTGCTGATGGAAGGAGGTTTTCACTCAAAATCTCATGATACATGGCCCCATTCATGCTTTCCTTTACACGGATCAGTCGTCCTGGTCCCTTTGCAGAAAAACAGCCCCAAAGCATGATGTTTCCACCCCCATGCTTCACAGTAGGTATGGTGTTCTTTGGATGCAACTCAGCATTCTTTCTCCTCCAAACACGACAAGTTGAGTTTTTACCAAAAAGTTCTATTTTGGTTTCATCTGACCATATGACATTCTCCCAATGCTCTTCTGGATCATCCAAATGCTCTCTAGCAAACTTCAGACGGGCCTGGACATGTACTGGCTTAAGCAGGGGGACACGTCTGGCACTGCAGGATTTGAGTCCCTGGTGGCGTAGTGTGTTACTGATGGTACCCTTTGTTACTTTGGTCCCAGCTCTCTGCAGGTCATTCACTAGGTCCCCCCGTGTGGTTCTGAGATTTTTGCTCACCGTTCTTGTGATCATTTTGACCCCACGGGGTGAGATCTTGCGTGGAGCCCCAGATCGAGGGAGATTATCAGTGGTCTTGTATGTCTTCCATTTTCTAATAATTGCTCCCACAGTTGATTTCTTCACACCAAGCTGCTTACATATTGCAGATTCAGTCTTCCCAGCCTGGTGCAGGTCTACAATTTTGTTTCTGGTGTGCTTTGACAGCTCTTTGGTCTTGGCCATAGTGGAGTTTGGAGTGTGACTGTTTGAGGTTGAGGACAGGTGCCTTTTATACTGATAACGAGTTCAAACAGGTGCCATTAATACAGGTAACGAGTGGAGGACAGAGGAGCCTCTTAAAGAAGTTACAGGTCTGTGAGAGCCAGAAATCTTGCTTGTTTGTAGGTGACCAAATACTTATTTTACCGAGGAATTTACGAATTAATTCATTAAAAATCCGACAATGTGATTTCCTGGATTCTTTCCCCCCATTCTGTCTCTCATAGTTGAAGTGTACCTATGATGAAAATTACAGGCCTCTCTCATCTTTTTAAGTGGGAGAACTTGCACAATTGGTGGCTGACTAAATACTTTTTTGCTCCACTGTATGTCACTCAGATCCGTGATGTATTTCATATGAAAAATGCTAATTTTTCAACACGAGAAGATAAACTTCATATCTTCAAGCCAACGTGTGATTTTCTTTTTATTATAACAACACATTCACAAACAAAAAGTACACAAATTTATCAAAACAATTTATCAATTTCCTCACAACTGGAATATAGAGTGCTTTTGTGGCTGGGGACTGCAGTTGACTTGCTGACTTTAGGACTGCGGTTGTCGTGAACGGTTTTGCGCTCGGGTTTCCGTCGGTGGGGGGTTTATAGCATCAACGAAGCTGACTTTATGTTCGGACTGTTAATGTTATAGTCATGTTGTCTGTTGTTGCCCAAATAAGGATGGGTTCCCTTCTGAGTCTGGTTCCTCTCGAGGTTTCTTTCTCATGTTGTCTGAGGGAGTTTTTCCTTGCCACCGTCGCCACAGGCTTGCTCATTGGGGATAGATTAGGGATAAAATTAGCTCATGTTTTAAGTCGTTAAAATTCGACAATGTTTATTGTTAAAAGCGCTATACAAATAAACTTGACTTGACTTGATATAGAGATTTATGTCACGGTTTTGGTTCTCCATGTCCCAGATGTAGCTCATATGAAAAATACAAGTGGCGTATTTCCCAGTAAAACACTTGCATCCATATAATCTAATCCTGTATGTTGTGGCTTGATCACTGCAGTGTGCGTCTGCTGCTGCTTCTGGCGTTTTATAATGTCCTTATACTGTCAACACATCCAGCTAACAGACAACAGGGAATATTATGCAATATGAGTAATTAACAACCACAAAACAAATACACGACTACAATATTCATAATTGACAAATGATTATTTCTGACATACAGTTAACACAGTACACAATAGAGTTCAATTAAAAGTGTGAACAGCTGTACAGAGGCTTTAGGGACTTCATGTTTTCAAATGTGTTGCGTGTGTGTGTGTGTGTGTGTGTCTGACAGCCTGAATGGCACAGTTAATGGGCCTTTCATAATTCAGGTCCGAAGGCGCTGTCTGTCACATGACATCCGTGCCAAGTTATTCCAAGCACTCCTCCCTATTGCAAGCTCAGACACACACACCTGAGTTCCTGTTCGAGTGTGTTTATGGCTGATCAAGATAACATCTTCATTTAAAACACACACACACAGGTCAGTGATATGATGTGCTTATTTCACAGCGCTGTTGAGTTCTCAAATCGTTGATTAGTTCTCAACAATGGCAGATCACAGGTTTATAGAAAACATTCGTTTTAATATATTATTCTTCGTATAGCGACTAATCTACAGGAATGTACTATATGTCATAATACCAAAAACTTAAAATAGTTATTCTCAGAGGTGGACAAAATACCCAACTTCGTTCCTTAAGTCAAAGTACAGATCCCACTGGTCAAATTTTACTCCAATACAAGTGAAAGTTGTACAGTCAAATTTTTACTGAAGTTAAAGTCCTGAAGTACTTGCTTTTAAACAGACTCAAGTATTAAAAGTACATTTTCTCTCAACGCAATGTTATTATTGCTTATAACAACACTTACAAACCCTAATGCCTCTGAAGCAACCTGCTGGATTCACTGACTCGCTTGTAGAACCTGTTTAGCTGAAGCTCCACCTGACATGCTAGCAAACTCTTTTCAAACTCGAAATCATATTGCGTAGCTAACGTTACTAGAAAAGAAAGATTTCTACATTCTGTTTCCTTGGCAAGATTATGCTAAAACATATTTCTGAAAGGACTTCAGATAAGTTAACGTTATTCATGTTAGCGTAACTTAAGGTGACCAGATTTCTAAGAAAACTGAGGACATTTTTGGCTTGGCGATGAAAATATCATGAAAGACATCTCATGTTTTCATCTTTGAGGTGGCACGGTGGTGTAGTGGTTAGCACTGTTGTCTCACAGCAAGAAGGTTCTGGGTTCAAGCCCAGCAGCCAACGAGGGCCTTTCTGTGCGGAGTTTGCATGTTCTCCCCATGTCCGCGTGGGTTTCCTCCGGGTGCTCCGGTTTCCCCCACAGTCCAAAGACATGCAGGTTAGGTTAACTGGTGACTCTAAATTGACCGTAGGTGTGAATGTGAGTGTGAATGGTTGTCTGTGTCTATGTGATGATCTGGTGACTTGTCCAGGGTGTACCCTGCCTCTTGCCCATAGTCAGCTGGGATAGGCTTTAGCTTGCCCGTGACTCTGTACAGGATAAGCGGCTACAGATAATGGATGGATGTTTTCATGTTTGTAATAAAACAGGGAAGGGGGACATTTCTGGCTTTTGTGTATTTTGATCATGCATTACATAAAAAGTGGGATTTTCCTCACTGAGTGCACTGTAGGCCGATTCTGCAATGCTTTAGGTTAACATTAATTAAAGATAATGTAAAAATTTCTGGTATGGGTACATAGTTTAGATTTATAGACTCTTAAATTGTCAGTGAGCTGAAATAGATGTTTTAGACCCATAAAAGTAAATATATTAAAAGGGAACTGAAGTCATTTTTAAACTTGCTTTATTTCTTAATTAACATGTTATTCAATTATGTTTTCGGTTTTAGTAACCTTATATCGTGACTCGTATTGGCAACTAATTGCAATTAAATATTATACTTATCGGCCTATTCGGTTTTTAGCCATGTTGAATTTAGCTCGTTTGGTCCACGGCAGGCGTCGCTTATCCGCGCGATCTTCATGAGACTTGAAGTGTCAGCCAGGTGTCAGTGTCGCCATTTTGAAAACTGTTTTCCAAACGAAATATTGCACAAAAACGAGTTTAAATGACGATTACTGCCTACTTTTTTCAAACTTTCCTGATTGCTATCAAAACAAACAAAATGTCCTGCTTGATTACATCAGCATTCGAAAGAGGGCGCGCGCGTCTTTTGACAATGTTGGCCGATGTTGGTCACTTTGATTTACGCTGTACGTTTTACTTCCGTCCTTCGATGTCTCGCACAGGTCTCAGCAAATCTCATTTACGGCCACTGCTTTGACATCTCATCTCATCTTCATCTGCTTATCCGGAGCCGGGTTGCGGAGGCAGCAGTCTGAGCATGGAAGCCCAAACTTCCCTCTCCCCAGACACCTCGGCCAGCTCCTTGGGAAGAACACCGAGGCGTTCCCAGGCCAGCTGAGAAACATAGTCCCTTCAGCGTGTCCTGGGTCTCCCCCGGGGCCTCCTTGTTTGGGGGGACATGCCTGGAACACCTCCCCAGGGAGGCATCCAGGAGGCATCCGAAAGAGATGCCCGAGCCACCTCAGCTGATTCCTCTCGATGTGGAGGAGCAGCGGCTCTACTCCAAGCTCCTCCCGAGTGACTGGGCTTCTCACCCTATCTCTAAGGGAGCGCCCAGCCTCCCTGCGAAGAAAACTCATTTCGGCCTCTTGTATCTGCGATCTTGTTCTTTCGGTCATTACCCAAAGCTTATGACCATAGGTGAGAGTCGGAATGTAGAGCTTGCTTTGACATGGACTGATATATGACAGCATATTTCAAACATTCATAACTTGCTATAGCAGTGACAAAATAGCGATCAAAAATGCATTCCTATATTTAATAAAATGAGATAAATAGAATTTTGATAATAAAAAAATTTGCCTTTAGTTCTCCTTTAATTTAATTACCATGTATGCCATTAGTAATGGACAATGTATTTAAAAATATACAAAACATCCAACAATTTAAATAAACAGTTTACTTCAATCCAATCCAATCCATTATTATTGAGGACACAAATGATTCCCGATCTCCCATAGCTGAATTGATGGCCAAGCGTAAATGAGTAGCCTTAATCAAAATGTGTAGTCTGCTACACATCACAACAAATTATACAAACAACTGACACTTTGGTAACATTACCATAAGCCTACAGCTTTACATAGCCAGCTACTCTGTGGGATAACACACCAGTTTGTGTGCAAGTTCACTTATGCTGTTGAACTGTTAGCTCAGCTGGAGTTCTGTTACAGTGACGCTACACCTACAGTAGCAACAACTTCAGTTGACTGATTGGTGCTGCACTGAGCTTTCTCCTGCTAGCATTAGCCACAATCGGCTACAGTTTGTTTGGTCAACCGCTACATCTCAATAGAGATCTTGCATGTGATGTCACAGCCGATCCAGATTGTGACAGACGCCATCTTGTCGGTCAAACGCCATATTTCCGCCTTCTACTTCTACTTCTGGTTCTACTTCTACCTTTTCTTCTGGAAAACCCTACTATATACAATTCTACTACAACAGCTGCGGCTACAAGCTCTCTCTACCTGTGCACATTTATGTTTTTTGTGTGTATTTTTGCGTGTTGTTCGTCTGTATCGGACTTCAATATCCACTACAACCGTATGGACTTACTGGACATTGGTTTCCAGCAGAAAATGACGGTTTGTAGCGATTTCCATCGCATGCACAACATTCCGGACGAGATAGCGAGACCAGCGGGGTCTCCGTGGATTGTTAACAGAAGCAAAGCGAAGGAGGCGGCGCCGGGAGCGGAAGCAAAAGCGAGGCTGCAGGCAGAGCCAGCCTGTTGACTAAGCTCAGAAAACAGACACTCAAATCTCCACTGCTAAGCCTCTACCTCTCCAACGCCAGATCCATGGTAAACAAGACGGACGATTTGGAATTACAGCTGGAATTACCTTATTCTATTCTATAATTGGCTGGTCAGTGCTATACTATACTACTGATATATCTAGTATTAGTACTCAATACTTAAGTGACTTACCCGTCCAATGAGGATTATTTTCTTGTTTACAAGATGCCGCGGCTGACAAATCCTGAATTTCTGTAAAGATAACTGTCCAGAGATTTATAAGCACGCAGTGCTTCACCACTGAACAGCAAGGGAAAGTTGATGAGGTAATTATACATGTCTGGGTATTCCACCTCTGGCAGTTCAATATCCACTGACACGGTCGTGAAAACTACGTCCGGTAATTGATAAGGGTCACTAATCTGTAGGTCGTTTATTTTAGACATATATCTAGTTATCTGTTCATTAGAAAAATGAGCCGTGTAGTCCGTCAGTTGAAATTGATCTATTCTGTACACGAGTGCAGCAGTATTCAGCTGTGTTTTTTACCGACAAGATGGTGGCTGTTAACTTTCCGGTCAAGTGACTGCAAGATCTCTATACACAGGGTGGCTGCGGGTCCTTAAAAAGTCTTAAAAAGTCTTAAATTTCAAACCCCGTGGTCTTAAATTTTCAATCTTAAATTTATGGAGCTTTTACTCAGTCATATCGTTAAGATGTGGTACACTTTGGATGGGGAAAAAGTTTAATCGTTTTTGATGCTCACAATTATACCGCGCAGGCTCCGAATCCACCGGTTGCTAGACACACGCGTGCTTGACAACCACTCAGTGCCTGATCTGTTGATGGAGGGTAGTCCGAGCCACAATGGCTAAATGTAAATTTAATGATAACTGGCTGCAAGATGCAAAATACTCGTGGTGGCTGTAAGACTTTTAAGTCGGGCACAATGGGGATAAGAGCGGTGGACTCTCATATGAAGAGCGCCAAGCACGTTGCTTTTGCTAAAGGCCGCGAGCATCAGCCTCAAATATCCGATTTCAGCGCTGCCACCACTAACGGTCGTGGAGAAGAGGATAGATCTGTGAGGCTACCGTCGTCCGACATTCGAACAATGATTGTACTGTACAATGAGTAAGAGTGTTGTCTTGTTTATGTAAGAGGATATTGTGTGTGTGTGTGTGTGTGTGTGTGTGTGTGTGTGTGTGTGTGTGTGTGAGAGAGAGAGAGAGGGAGAAAATATATTCTATTGCGTGCCTGCAGGGGCGGTCTTACCATAGAGGCATAGGTAGGCGGCTGCTTGGGGCCCCCCACCAGCGGTCGTAGTAGGGGGGCCCCCAACCAACCTCAAAAAAAAAAAGAAAAAGCCCCTTATCATGATTCATGAACACTTCAAAAGTATAGTACATTTTACTAATATTCCTAAGAAATACGTTGAAGTAGTAGTTAAAATGTCCAGTTCATGGTTATCTGTCCCTACACATACACCCCATACTTTCACAATGAAATGGACTAGTCCATAACGCTGCGCAGCGCAGCGCGAAAGGTAAACACATAGTGACCGGAGTCTGAACAACGCGAAAATGAAAAGGAGTTACCCAAGCGGATCAAAAAAAAAAAGCGAAAAGACGCTGAGAAATATGTGACAATGCTGCCTAATGGCCTGGTCACACCGCCCGAACTTTGCTGGAGCGTTCCTGGAGCAGTGAAAAAAATTCATCACCGCTCGTAACCGTTCACCACTGTTTAACAAAAGTTGGCCCCCGTTAAAGCAACGCCGTATATGCTCGGCCACCGCTGATGTTTCTCGAGGGGCCCTCCTACCGCTCCGAAAGTTTTGAGCTGCACAAAATATTGCGAGCGGTGAGGAGGGGGCAATTTTCCGCCCCGGCAAGGTTCACCCCCGCTCCACCAACACCCAGTCAAAGTTTGGCACCGCTAGACGCAAGTTCGTGGATGCTTGGGTCCGCTAGGCCAACGCAGAAATCTTGAACGCTGGACCACCGCTGCTTCGCCAGCGTTGCCCGGGCGGCGATTAAACGTTGCACAAACTTCGGTGGAGCAGTTGTAAGCGTTTTACGAGCGGACACGGGGTTGCTGGAACGGTGTCGGGCGTTGAAGCAGCTACCCCCGCCGAGCCAAAGCCCGCATGCGCAGAACGCCGCTATACCAATGCTCGCATCACCGCTAAACCAACGCTCGCTACCGCTAAACCAACGCTAAAGCAACGCCGGCTTCAGCGGTGCACCGCTAAGCCAACGCCCGTGTTTTCGATTTTTTTCCCATTTTGTGCGCGGTGACGAGCGTTGTCGAAATTCGGCCCCCCCTCCCTACCGTTCAAGGAACGCTCCAGCAAAGTTCGGGCGGTGTGACCGGGCCCTAAGTTGGGAAACTTTTTTACAACTACTGTTAGCAATAGAGACCGCGACAACAACGTCAACGTCATTCAAAAAGTTGAACATGATGCCGGTAGAGCAGCAGCAGCTAGCTGCTGTGAAGTGGCACTAGCTGAGGAGGATAACATCAAGCAAGACACGTTGTTGCCACCTTCCATCACCGACAGTGTCAACGTTGACACAAATGAGGTGGAAGAGTTATCCAGTGATGGCCATTTTGACACCGATGATGATGACCATATTGTTAGTTGGTGACAATGTTTTTTTATTATTATTATTTTACATTTTCCTACATCTGGCTGTGCATCGTGTACGTGTGAAGACCTGTGAGAAGACATCAACAAGTAGGACTCTGTGATGTGGAGAACAATCTCTCTTTTCTCTCTCATAGACTCTCTCATTCATTCACTCACCCTCTCTGTCTCACACACACACACTCTCTCTCTCTCTCACACTGTCTCATTCTCTCTCACTCACTCACTGACACATACATTCACATGGATATGGAGTTGCTTAGAGCCAAATGCCACCTCATCTCTCCTCAGTCCACACTTCTTACCTCCCCACACACACACACACACACACACACACACTCACTGACTCACTCACTCACACTCACTCTCACACACACAGAGAAACACTCACTCACACACACACACACACACACACACAATCATGCACATAGTTTTATTTATAGAATGTTTGAAATGTTCTGATCTTTAAAAAAAATAAACAGTGCTGGTTTTCCTGGCATTTTGGCAAAGACAGATGTTATCTGAAATCTTGTTCTCTGTTGGGTTCCATCATGACTATTAGTTTGTGTAGTGCTACACTTTGTGTGTTCTCTGCTTTCTATCTTCATTTTGGAGTAAAGAAGTGTATGCAGGGTTTAAAGGGGAATGTTTTTTTTCTCCTCTCCAATCTTTACTTCCCTATAGATTAGCTTTACCTGCCTATCCACCATGCAGTCGGTAGATTGTTTTGGTTTTTTTTTGTTTCGGATCGGATGAGGGGGGGCCCATACATACCTTCGCCTGGGGCCCCCAATTTGCTAAATCCGCCACTGCGTGCATGTGATAGAATACAACCCCGATTCCAAAAAAGTTGGGACAAAGTACAAATTGTAAATAAAAACGGAATGCAATAATTTACAAATCTCAAAAACTGATATTGTATTCACAATAGAACATAGACAACATATCAAATGTCGAAAGTGAGACATTTTGAAATTTCATGCCAAATATTGGCTCATTTGAAATTTCATGACAGCAACACATCTCAAAAAAATTGGGACAGGGGCAATAAGAGGCTGGAAAAGTTAAAGGTACAAAAAAGGAACAGCTGGAGGACCAAATTGCAACTCATTAGGTCAATTGGCAATAGGTCATTAACATGACTGGGTATAAAAAGAGCATCTTGGAGTGGCAGCGGCTCTCAGAAGTAAAGATGGGAAGAGGATCACCAATCCCCCTAATTCTGCGCCGACAAATAGTGGAGCAATATCAGAAAGGAGTTCGACAATGTAAAATTGCAAAGAGTTTGAACATATCATCATCTACAGTGCATAATATCATCAAAAGATTCAGAGAATCTGGAAGAATCTCTGTGCGTAAGGGTCAAGGCCGGAAAACCATACTGGGTGCCCGTGATCTTCGTGCCCTTAGACGGCACTGCATCACATACAGGCATGCTTCTGGATTGGAAATCACAAAATGGGCTCAGGGATATTTCCAGAGAACATTATCTGTGAACACAATTCACCGTGCCATCCGCCGTTGCCAGCTAAAACTCTATAGTTCAAAGAAGAAGCCGTATCTAAACATGATCCAGAAGCGTAGACGTCTTCTCTGGGCCAAGGCTCATTTAAAATGGACTGTGGCAAAGTGGAAAACTGTTCTGTGGTCAGACGAATCAAAATTTGAAGTTCTTTATGGAAATCAGGGACGCCGTGTCATTCGGACTAAAGAGGAGAAGGACGACCCAAGTTGTTATCAACGCTCAGTTCAGAAGCCTGCATCTCTGATGGTATGGAGTTGCATTAGTGTGTGTGGCATGGGCAGCTTACACATCTGGAAAGACACCATCAATGCTGAAAGGTATATCCAGGTTCTAGAGCAACATATGCTTCCATCCAGACGACGTCTCTTTCAGGGAAGACCTTGCATTTTCCAACATGACAATGCCAAACCACATACTGCATCAATTACAGCATCATGGCTGCGTAGAAGAAGGGTCCGGGTACTGAACTTGCCAGCCTGCAGTCCAGATCTTTCACCTGTAGAAAACATTTGGCGCATCATAAAACGGAAGATACGACAAAAAAGACCTAAGACAGTTGAGTAACTAGAATCCTACATTAGACAAGAATGGGTTAACATTCCTATCCCTAAACTTGAGCAACTTGTCTCCTCAGTCCCCAGACGTTTACAGACTGTTGTAAAGAGAAAAGGGGATGTCTCACAGTGGTAAACATGGCCTTGTCCCAACTTTTTTGAGACGTGTTGTTGTCATGAAATTTAAAATCACCTAATTTTTCTCTTTAACTGATACATTTTCTCAGTTTAAACATTTGATATGTCATCCATGTTCTATTCTGAATAAAATATGGAATTTTGAAACTTCCACATCATTGCATTCCGTTTTTATTAACAATTTGTACTTTGTCCCAACTTTTTTGGAATCGGGGTTGTAGTATTGTTTGTGTGTGGGTATCGTTCCAAGTGTTTTAAGAAGTGCAAGTGAGCGTACCTTTCAAGTGAGTGAGCCGAAGTTTCAGGTGTATGTGCATTCACATTGTTTAACTGTTGTTTTCTGCATTGTTGTTTGACCAAAGATGGAATTGAACAATTCTGCTTACAATGTGACTCCCCAAGCAGAGAAAATAATAATTAAAAAAACCTGTTGCATTGGATTCTGTGTGTGTGACTTCATTCACATTTTCACATTGTTACATTGGATTCAAACGTTGTGACTGCATTCTGATTGTCACATAGTTACAAGTTTATCCGATCCTTATATTGTGTTCTGAGTGTGTGAATGCCTGTCAAGGAAAAGAAATGAAGTACTTCTACTAGAATAGTGTTTTCTGGTGAATGTTTACAAGAACAATAAGTTACATTAAATTATATAGTTTTTTTTTTTTTCAAAAGAGTACGTTTTTGCGTGACTTTAGATTTGGTCTTAATTTTTTTTGGAACATGGTATGAAAGTCTTAAAAAGTCTTAAATTTAACTTGGACAAACCTGTAGACACCCTGATACAGTGTGACAATGTTATATCATATACAGCATCACAAAATGTAGTTTACACATGAACAGTTTGATTCCAAAACGTGATAAACACCAAATTTGAAAAACTGAAACTCCCACCACCAAACCATCAGCAATTATCATATCTTACTCGTACCATATTCAGTTTTCGCCAAAATGCGATATCTGCCATTGATTTACACACTGCATTACAGCCTTTCATTCCAAAACGCAACAAGCGCCATCACCAATTTTTCTCAAAACCGGACATATCCATTTAGCCAATCAGAGGCCGCCATTGGCGTGAACTCTTCTAAGATGGCTGCACCCATGAAGTAGGAAATCGCTTTGTCACTTTTCGCATTTATTGGACAATTTCACGCTGAATTATGAATAATTTCGACGGAACGGAGGAGGCCGTGATAGTTTCACCAGTGAGGAAGAAATGTAGGCCGTCAAAAGCAAATCATAATCAAGAACGCTTTAAGTAAACGCGGCATTCGGGTGCTGGGAAAATACCAGATGTTGTATGTACGTATAAAGCATGTACATGTGTGTTTTGCCATGCTGATAAACTCACATCGGCTGACATTGCCCATTTTTCAGGATACTAAAGCACATTATATATCCAATTTCAGATATATCTGTAATGAAAGAACACAGTTAAATGCACTTTAAATAGAAAGGGATATGTAGCACTTTGGGGAAAATGCCATGGTGTGGATATGTAGCGACTTGACAAAAAAATAATTACTTGGTTCAGTTAAAAGCTGTTAATTAGTTCTGGATTTCATTTTTGAAGTTTATTATCATTAAGGAGTTCGTCAATAAATTTTAAAACAGGATACAGTGGATGGGGCAGCACGGCGGTGTAGTGGTTAGCACTGTCGCCTCACAGCAAGAAGGTCCTGGGTTTGAGCCCAGCAGCCAGCAAGGGTCTTTCTGTGTGGAGTTTGCATGTTCTCCCCGTGTCCGCGTGGGTTTCCTCCGGGTGCGCCGGTTTCCCCCACAGTCCAAAGACATGCAGGTTAGGTTAACTGGTGGCTCTAAGTTGACCGTAGGTGTGAATGTGAGCGTGAATGGTTGTTTGTCTCTGTGTTAGCCCTGCGATGACCTGGCGACTTGTCCAGGGTGTACCCCGCCTTTCACCCGTAGTCAGCTGGGATAGGCTCCAGCTTGCCTGCGCCCCTGTAGAACAGGATAAGCAGCTACAGATAATAGATGGATGGATGGATGGATGGATGGATACAGTGGTTTTCCTTTTATCACTTCCCATAATCAGAAAAAGTGATTTTTCTCAGAACAATGGAATTAGATATATCGCGTTTTGGAACCAAACTCTTCACGTTTAAAGGCTAAATAATAGATGACAAACAATGTCAATGAGACCTACGAGAAAAGACTATGGTTCACCTGTCCAGGAGCGGATAAAGTGATCTGTCAAAGCTGATTGAATGACTTTAGCTTAGGCAAAGATTCTAGTGCGCTGCTAAAAAGTTGTTCCTCAGCTCCACCAATCAAAATACTGGAAAGGCTATCGCCAGAGGTGTAGAACATCTCTGCTATCAGCCTGAGTCATCTTCAAGTGATCCACAAGACAATACGCAAGGCGTCTGCTGAAATCTGATAGATGTTTCAGTCTGGAGGTTTTTTTTTTTTGTTGTTCTTGTTGTTGGTCTGGGTTTTTTTTGGGGGGGTCTGTCAGTCATTGTTAAAGATGGGGACATCTCCAGTTGGGGGCAGGCTACCAAAAACGGGCACTGTCCCTGGAAAATGGGACGTCTTGTCACCCTAGCGTAGTTCTGTGTTTACATGCTAACTAACAGTATCCAAGTTAACTAGCATTGTGTTAACGTTAGCCATGGACAAGGCTACGGCAACTTGGCGGGAAAATCCATAGAAAGTAATTTGACCAACCAGACTGCATAGCTACGTTTACAACGTTATCGCTAGCTCTAAAAGCACAGACAACTTCTTTACAAGCTTTCTCTTGGAATAAAACGTTTATATACCTCAAAACCCTTCCGCAGGTTGGATGGCGAGTTTTTGTAGGCCGTGATGTGGTTCATTTTAGGTAAATAAAGTAAACGTTTAAAACAAAACAAATCTTTAATCCTTTCAGAAAACTGAAAAATGGGTTCATAGGCCATGAGTGCGTGCATTCTCCAGAAGAACCGCCTCCTTCTATTCTGCCATCAGCTGATCGTGTTAAATAATGCTGCTGAGAAATCATTGAACTTGATTTTATACAGTCTATGAATGGGACGTGACAGAGTGATTACTGTCTCAGTGTCACCTGCATATTTGCCTTTCAAATGTAGTGAAGTTAAAGTTATGTTTCCAAAAAAAAAGTACAGTATTCAAGTCAATGTACTTCGTTGCTGTCCACCTCTGGTTATTCTGAAAATTTCTGTGAGTGATTCAACATTTATGAAAGGAGTCTCCAGTGTCAGCACTGAAGCTATAAATCTCTAACATGAAGTTTCTTGAAGCAGGAAACTTGTTGCCGCATTACTGTGGTTTATTATCAGAGGAATAAAACACTTCAGGATGGAAACATTAACTCAGTTTCATTTTTTTTCCTCCGTGCTCTCACGGAAGGCGGTCACATCTCTGCTCTCCTCTCCTTTTTTTCCTGCTTGCGCTCTTTGTTCGTCTCGTCTGCCTATACCGTTTTTTTTTTTTGAGAGACTCTCTCCGCATTGAATTTCTAAACTAAAAAAGCATGGATTTGATAAACTGATCTCCTAACGAAATTGACACAGTTTCTGGGTTTGGGGGACCCCACCTGTCCTGCCGGAACGTCTGTGGAGGACATTGAAGATATCTACCTATTCGGAACCATGATTACAGGACTTTTGCTGATTGGATTAGGCATTGCCCTGGTATATCAAGGAAATCAGACAATGGTGACAGCTGTTCAAAGCCCCACAAAGCTGCCCGATATGATTGGAGTGGTGGGCAAAGCTGTTGGCACTCGGACTTGTGGACATTCAGAACTTTAACTACAAAATGGTTGTTATCTCGGAGCAGCTTTCAGCTTTGCAAGGAATACGTATTTCCGAGACCAAATGGAATTGAAATTGAACAGAATGGATGAAATGGACAGATATGGACGAGTGGTGTGGACGTGTAAAGACTGCGTCTGTTTGAAAGACTAAACAAACTCTATCTTATCGACATTCGGCTCCCTGAACAGCACTGGCCTTGATCAAGGCCGTTGCTGGGATAACATTCCCCCAGAAGGTCACTGCTGGGAGACACTCTCGCTGCATTCCTTCCCCAATTTTCCGCGGTCGCCATTTTTCACCCCCAGTCTGACAAGCGGGTGCGTGACCAGCGCCGCTTGCATGGCTGCAGGAGCGGATGGCTGCTTGCTTGCGCTGGGTTACCTCTACCTCCTCTCCTCCCCTCCTACCCCCTTACCCCTTCCCCCAACCCCTGATTGCCCCCTCCTTCCCCCCTTTCCCCCCCTCAAGTCCCATGTTTCAAAGTATACTTGTGTTATTGTGTGCTTTTGCAAAGGTTTTTAAATGTTCCCACACTGTACTCCTGATAGGAGCATAGTGGGGGGGTGTTCTTTTTTCCTCATCTTTCCTTTTTTTCTTTTCTTTTTCTTTTATCCCTGTCTTCCTGTCCTGTTCCCCCTCTGTAAGGACAGGTTGATGATCAATTTCACTGGTAACAATGACAATAAAGGGTTCATTCATATCAGGCTGCATCTCAGCACCTTTAACACCACATTCCTGAGTCCTTTATTCCTTCAATCTTCTCCAAAAGACCTCCAGGTACTATCCCCTGCTTTTTACTCATGTGTTTTTGATTGAAAGGAAAATGTTTTTATTAAATCTAATGAGTTTGTAATGGAGTAACGCCTGGTCAGTTGGTGGAAAAACTCGTCTTCCTGACGATATTTTCGCAGCTTTGTGCTTGGATTGCATTCCATCTCACTTGTAAGTCGCTAATTAATTAAAAGCACCTGCCAAATGGAAATGTAATGTAAAATAAATGTGTTATCTCGATACACCCGATGATGTAGAGTCCTATAAGGTCTGCTGTACTGAATGAGAAGGGAATAGTGGCTTGATTAGTCACAGTGGCATGCTAAGGTGAGTTTTAATGATGGCTAAATTGTGGGATTAGTTGCTCTTATTCCCCGGCATCTGCTCCCTTCAGGAGTGTTGATTTATGATCTCTATCAGGCAGGGCAGACTGCTAGAGCTTCTGCTCACACGCACACAGGCTGCAGCGATGGCTGTGTGACAGAAAGGAACATACACACACACACACACAAGCGTGCTGGAGCTAATGCACCCATATACATGAACTGCCATGAATGTCTACAGATACATCCATGCACGTGGTGGATATTCTATTCTCAGGAAAATAGGAAAATTATACCAGAAAAGAACAGGGCATGCTGTTATAGTAAAACAATCAACGCTGGGTTGGTATGTTCTGACTGTGATGTGAAGCAGGGTTACTTTTACCACCAGAAGCTGATTATTTTATATTTCAGTATCATCAATTTACAAGCAATTATTATTTTTAACCAATCAGTCAATGAGTTAATTAATAAAACAGAAACGGTCCATCCATCCATTATCTGTAGCCACTTATCCTGTCCTACAGGGTCGCAGGCAAGCTGGAGCCTGTCCCAGCTGACTATGGGCGAGAGGCGGGGTACGCCCTGGACAAGTCGCCAGGTCATCGCAGGGCTGACACATAGAGACAAACAACCATTCACACCTACGGTCAATTTAGAGTCACCAATTAGCCTAACCTGCATGTCTTTGGACTGTGGGGGAAACCGGAGCACCCGGAGGAAACCCACGCGGACACGGGGAGAACATGCAAACTCCACACAGAAAGGCCCTCGCTGGCCACTGGGCTCGAACCCAGACTTTCTTGCTATGAGGCGACAGCGCTAACCACTACACCACCATGCTGCCCCAAACAGAAACTCATCTCATCTCATCTCATTATCTCTAGCCGCTTTATCCTGTTCCACAGGGTCGCAGGCAAGCTGGAGCCTATCCCAGCTGACTACGGGCGAAAGGCGGGGTACACCCTGGACAAGTCGCCAGGTCATCACAGGGCTGACACATAGACACAGACAACCATTCACACTCACATTCACACCTACGGTCAATTTAGAGTCACCAGTTAACCTAACCTGCATGTCTTTGGACTGTGGGGGAAATCGGAGCACCCGGAGGAAATCCACGCGGACACGGGGAGAACATACAAACTCCACACAGAAAGGCCCTCGCCGGCCACGGGGCTCGAACCCGGACCTTCTTGCTGTGAGGCGACAGCGCTAACCACTACACCACCATGCCGCCTCCAAACAGAAACTGATTATTTTATATTTCAATGTTATCAATTTACAAGCAATTATTATTTTAACCAATCAATCAATCAATCAATCAATCAATTAATTTATCAAACAGAAACTGATTATTTTATATTTCAATGTCATCAATTTGCAATTAATTAATTAATTAATTAAACAAACAAACAAACAAACAAACAGAAGCTGATTATTTTATATTTCAATATAATCAATTCATTCAAGTGTGTACACTTTTTATATCCACTGTACATATAATTTCCCTGCTGTATTACAAAATAGTGTATTAAAATGAGACTTTGTCTTTCATATTCGTCCAGCCTGCTGAGTGTGATTAACAGTGTGAGGCAGCAGGAGAGTGTGTGAGCGATTCAGGTGAGCTGAGAGGAAGAGGAAGCTTTGATCACTGGACTGGATCTGCTGGGTTTGGGCTCAGACGCTCTGCCTCGCTGTGTTTGGGTGAAACCATTCATGGCCTGTTCACTAATCAGATCTGAGTCTAATCGGGAGCCAAGAACCAACCAGGGGAATCCAGGTGGAATTAAGAAAGTGTACTGTGTGTGTGTGTGTGTGTGTGTGTGAGTGAGTGAAACAAGAAGAGAGAAACAAAATGATGATTAATGAAGATGAATGAATGATAACACAATGCACAAATTAATACATCACCGATCAACAGTCCTGATTACGATTTGAGTACCAGTCAAAAATTCAGATACGCCTTTGAATTTTCTTTATTTTTATTCATTAAAAGACACTTCGTGTCTTAAAGTAATGATGGATGTCGTTTCTCTTTACTTAGTTGAGTGGTTCTTGAGGATTACCTACAGTTGTGGTGTGGAATAGGGGGATTACCATCCATCCATCCATTATCCGTAGCTGCTTATCCTGGGCAGGTTTGCGGGTAAGCTGGAGCCTGTCCCAGCTGACTATGGGCGAGAGCTGGGGTACACCCTGGACAAGTCACCAGATCATCGCAGGGCTGACACATAGAGACAACCAACCATTCACACTCACATTCACACCTACGGTCAATTTAGAGCCACCAATTAGCCTAACCTGCATGTCTTTAGACTGTGGGGGAAACTGGAGCACCCAGAGGAAGCCCATGCAGACATGGGGAGAACATGCAAACTCCGCACAGAAAGGCCCCATCAGCCACTGGGCTCAAACCCAGGACCTTCTTGCTGTGAGGCGACAGTGCTAACCACTACAGCACCATGCAGGGCAATTACTGCTTTTTTTTTGTTATTATTTATGCTTACTGTTTGATCTCAAATGCATTAAGATGACTAATTAAGAAATCACACTCATTCCCTTTTGACGAGGCACCTATTAATTGAAAAGCATTCCAGGTGACTACCTCATGAAGTTGATCAAGATAACGCCAATATTGTCATCAACGTAAACGCTGGATACTTTGACAAGAAGAGAATCTATATGAAACATCTTTTGTTAATTTCACCCTTATTTTGTTTACCACATAATATGTTCCATAATTTATTTCATACTTTCGGTGTCTTCAGTATTACTAAGGTCATGCCCCCTTCACTTGGACTGACGGGCACAAAGAACACGTCTTCCTTTACGAGAACTGAAAGTTACAGTGGTGCTTGAAAGTTTGTGAACCCTTTAGAATTTTCTATGTTTCTGCGTAAATATGACCTAAAACATCATCAGATTTTCACACAAGTCCTGAAAGTAGATAAAGAGAACCCAGTAAAACAAATGAGACAAAAATATTATACTTGGTCATTTATTTATTGAGGAAAATTATCCAATATTACATATCTGTGAGTGGCAAAAGTATGTGAACCTCTAGGATTAGCAGTTAATTTAAAGGTGAAATTAGAGTCAGGTGTTTTCAATCAATGGAATGACAATCAGGTGTGAGTGGGCACCCTGTTTTATTTCAAGAACAGGGATCTATCAAAGTCTGATCTTCACAACACATGTTTGTGGAAGTGTATCATGGCACGAACAAAGGAGATTTCTAAGGACCTCAGAAAAAGAGTTGTTGATGCTCATCAGGCTGGAAAAGGTTACAAAACCATCTCTAAAGAGTTTGGACTCCACCAATCCACAGTCAGACAGATTGTGTACAAATGGAGGAAATTCAAGACCATTGTTTCCCTCCCCAGGAGTGGATGACCAACAGAGATCACTCCAAGAGCAAGGCGTGTAATAGTCGGCGAGGTCACAAAGGACTCCAGGGTAACTTCCAAGCAACTGAAGGCCTCTCTCACATTGGCTAATGTTAATGTTCATGAGTCCACCATCAGTAGAACACTGAACAACAATGGTGTGCATGGCAAGATTGCAAGGATAAAGCCACTGCTCTCCAAAAAGAATGTTGCTGCTCATCTGCAGTTTGCTAAAGATCATGTGGACAAGCCAGAAGGCTACTGGAAAAATGTTTTGTGGACAGATGAGACCAAAATAGAACTTTTTGTTTTAAATGAGAAGCATTATGTTTGGAGAAGGGAAAACACTGCATTCCAGCATAAGACCCTTATCCCATCTGCGAAACATGGTAGTGGCCTTTTTTGCTGCATCCAGGCCAGGACAGCTTGCCATCATTGACGGAACAACGAATTCTGAATTATACCAGCAAATTCTAAAGGAAAATGTCAGGACATCTGTCCATGAACTGAATCTCAAGAGAAGGTGGGTCATGCAGCAAGACAACAACTGTAAGCACACAAGTCGTTCTACCAAAGAATGGTTAAAGAAGAATAAAGTTAATGTTTTGGAATGGCCAAGTCAAAGTCCTGACCTTAATCCAATGGAAATGTTGTGGAAGGACCTGAAGCGAGCAGTTCATGTGAGGAAACCCACCAACATCCCAGAGTTGAAGCTGTTCTGTACGGAGGAATGGGCTAAAATTCCTCCAAGCCGGTGTGCAGGACTGATCAACAGTTACCGGAAATGTTTAATTGCGGTTATTGCTGCACAAGGGGCAGGGGCGCAGATAGAATTTTTGAACTGGGGGGGACTGAGCTGTCAGCAAATGATTCCATTTTGTGTGTAATATATATGTGTGTGTATATATATATATATATATATATATATATATATATATATATATATATACTACCGTTCAAAAGTTTGGGGTCACTTTGAAATGCCCTTATTTTTGAAAGAAAAGCACTGTTCTTTTCAATGAAGATCACTTTAAACTAATCAGAAATGCACTCTATACATTGCTAATGTGGTAAATGACTATTCTAGCTGCAAATGTCTGGTTTTTGGTGCAATATCTCCATAGGTGTATAGAGGCCCATTTCCAGCAACTCTCACTCCAGTGTTCTAATGGTACAATGTGTTTGCTCATTGCCTCAGAAGGCTAATGGATGATTAGAAAACCCTTGTACAATCATGTTAGCACAGCTGAAAACAGTTGAGCTCTTTAGAGAAGCTATAAAACTGACCTTCCTTTGAGCAGATTGAGTTTCTGGAGCATCACATTTGTGGGGTCGATTAAATGCTCAAAATGGCCAGAAAAATGTCTTGACTATATTTTCTATTCATTTTACAACTTATGGTGGTAAATAAAAGTGTGACTTTTCATGGAAAACACAAAATTGTCAGGGTGACCCCAAACTTTTGAACGGTAGTGTGTATACATGTTATTTCACCTCCCTCACTGCCATCACCAGGAACTACCTGCAGGCCAGGACAATGATAACATTTTAACATAGCCTATGGAAATCCAAAGTTTACACATTATCATTACGCACAGAAACTGCAAAACTAGTTTTAAAACCACTAAGTTCCAACTGTTAAACATAGCGAGAGGCTGGGCTACGTGTGTGTGTGTAAAGTGTAAACCAGTGCATCCTGACTTTCTAACTATGCCTGTGTGTTGCGTGAGCGGCAGTCAGTCAACAACTCTTCGCAAAGTTTCCTTATGAAACAATATGCTCGCTGAAATTATGGCAGGGAACGCCAGATTAAACATTAAAACTGCCTTCTGAGCACTGTATCTACAGGCTGCCACCGAAAGAAGGAGGCTACCAGAAAGGCATCTCTACTCCGTACGATTTTACTTTCACTACGACATTACTTTGAAAAGACGATCAAAACATTGCAAGGTGATATGATAAAGTAAGGCACAGTTTACTTACAGTCGTTGTTTTTTGAAAAAACGATGCAATCGTTTTCTGCCTTTTGGCACCCTTCATCATGCCGTGTTGGGGTCCTGAACTAGGAGGCGCTGTCCCCGATATACCTGTCAAATTTGTTGTGGGTAACCAAAGCAACCAAGCTCGAGCTCGCAACCTGTGCAGTCTGCGCAGTTGCAACTATGTATGTATTTCGAGGACCACAATGGAAATAAGTATTTTTACTTTTTGTGTTATCCTCCTCAATATTTATATTTGTTCACATGTTATGTATATGTTTCTATTGCGAAATAAATCAATCAAAAAAAATGTACTGCTGTGCACCTCTGGGAATTAGTCTTTTGATTTTTCCATGAGGTTTGCCTTATGCAAAGAAAGACAGCATAGACGTTTTTTCCTCCCTATAAGTGGGGGGGACCGAACGAGGTGAATTTAAATCTGGGTGGGACGAATCCCCCCCCCCGTCACCCCCTCTATCTGCGCCCGTGACAAGGGGGTCTCACCAGATACTGAAAGCAAAAGTGCACATACTTTTGCCACTCGCAAATATGTAATATCGGATCATTTTCCTCAATAAATAAATGACCAAGTATAATATTTTTGTCTAATTTGTTTAACTGGGTTCTCTTTATCTACTTTTAGGACTTGTGTGAAAATCTGATGATGTTTTAGGTCATATTTATGCAGAAATATAGAAAATTCTACAGGGTTCACAAACTTTCAAGCACCACTGTACATAGCCATGCTGTTTAATTTTAATTTGGACTGACATACAGACACACTACACCTTCTTTACAAGCAATAATATATCATATAATAATAAACGTGGCTACTGGTTCACACTTAGATTGACAGGCAGAAGGCCACACCTTCTTAATTGGGACTGACAGGTTCTGGCAGTGCGCCTAGTTCACTGAGACGGATAGGTCTAGACACCACGTGTCCTTTACTTGAACTGACAGGTACATAGTGACACATCCTTCATGCGGATTGACAGGTATAGAGACCAGACCTCCTTTACTGGGATTAATAGGTATATAGCCATGCCGCCTACAAAATCCAGTCTAGATTTCATATCTAAGTTAGTTTCACAGTCTTTAAACTAGTAAATTTAAACTTAGTTCTTAGTGGTGATGTGGAGGGGGTTAGTTTGGGTATTCATGACTTACATCAAACTTTCTTCGATCCACATTCATTGGATATGAGCAATCGCACGCTCTGATTGGCTACTCGACTACTAGTTGGGCTGATTTTTGTTTTGTGATAGAAGCCTGAAATTTAGCACACTAGCTTAAGTTCATATATCATAATTCTAGATATGGGGGCATTTCACATTGATTCGACACATTGATTGAATGTCTACCTCATGAATAGAGAATTTCTTGTTCTCAAAGATATCACGTGATTAGTCACATGACATAGAAATACAACCATCCATCCATTATCTGTAGCCTCTTATCCTGTGCAGGGTCACGGGCAAGCTGGTGCCTATCCCAGCTGACTATGAGCAAGAGGCGGGGTACACCCTGGACAAGTCGCCAGATCATCACAGGGCTGACACATAGAGACAAACAACCATTCACACTCACATTCACACCGACAGTCAATTTAGAGCCATCAATTAGCCTAACCTGCATGTCTTTGGACTGTGGGGGAAACCGGAGCACCCGGAGGAAACCCACGCGGACACGGGGAGAACATGCAAACTCCGCACAGAAAGGCCCTCGCCGGCCGCTAGGCTCGTACCCAGAGCCTTCTTGCTGTGAGGTGACAGTGCTAACCACTACACCACTGTTCCGTCCATAAGGATACAGTATTAAGTAAATAAAAAGGCTGCCAGAAGAGCATTTTTGCAGTTCAAGGTTTTAGCTGTTAATATGGATTCATGTGATCATGTGAGACCAAAATATTGAAAAAATACCTCTCTTGTCATTACTGATTATAATCCTCACCACAGAAGCATAAAGACAATTCGTTTAGCCTTATTTTCATATTGGGTCAATTTTGCACATACGTATTCCAGGGTTTAGAAGCCGAATTTGAAATGCCCACATATCTACAGTTATTATATACATCAACTTGAGGTAGTGTGCCAAATTTCATGCTTCTATCACAAAACGAACAATTCCATGTTTTTTTTTTTGTTACTTGACAGCCGGACTATACTATACTATACTATACTATACTATACTATACTATACTATACTATACTATACTATACTATCAGCTTATATACCATGAGTTGAGAAAAACAAAATGGCAGAGTGTGTTGCTGAACCAACTGAGGAAGAAATAAAAACTCTATTCGAAAACTAGTCCTTCCTGCACGATATGGCACCAATCTCCATTTCTGTAGCCCTTAGCCTCTCGCTTATTACATAGCTAGGGTTACAGTGGGGGGGGCAGGCCCTCTGGTAACCACAAGAGTTTGACTCCCCACTCACATCTGTATTGCAGCGTGCCTTGCCAGACAGCAGTAGGCACCATTTTTATGCTGGTCTTTGGTATGACCCGACCGCGAGTAGAACTCACAATCGCCCAATCAAGAGTCGGACACGCTAACCATTAGACCAACTCATGGTTAAACACTACTTGAAAACAACCCCCCCCCCAAAAAAAAATACAAAAAAGCAACAAAATATGGAATGAAAGTATTTGATGGTAAGAACATATCTTGCGGCAGCACGGTGGTGTAGTGGTTAGCGCTGTCGCCTCACAGCAAGAAGGTCCAGGTTCGAGCCCCGTGGCTGGCGAGGGCCTTTCTGTGCGGAGTTTGCATGTTCTCCCCGTGTCCGCGTGGGTTTCCTCCGGGTGCTCCGGTTTCCCCCACAGTCCAAAGACATGCAGGTTAGGTTAACTGGGGACTCTAAATTGACCGTAGGTGTGAATGTGAGTGTGAATGGTTGTCTGTGTCTATGTGTCAGCCCTGTGATGACCTGGCGACTTGTCCAGGGTGTACCCCGCCTTTCGCCCGTAGTCAGCTGGGGATAGGCTCCAGCTTGCCTGCGACCCTGTAGAACAGGATAAAGCGGCTAGAGATGATGAGAGAACATATCTTGTTTTTTTTTTTTAGTTTTTAAGAATTATTATTATCGCATTTTTCACAAATTGCTCCTGTCATTTCGGCGGTTTGTTTACATTCTAAGCGGAAATTATTTTGTCGGACGTTTTGTATAAAGTTTTTATTCATCGAATTTGCAAAAAATAACAATAAAAATGCTCTATTTCTCAAAATCCAGTGAATGTGGATAGAATAAAACAGTTATTCAACTCAATCTCATTGTACATGGCTTATAGCCAACTCGGTGCGATGCGCCTCATCAGCGATCAGCTCATGTACGACTCGATTTCGTGGAATAACTGTTAAATAGCCTCAGTCTTGAATATTACATCACTGTAAGGGTCATGGCAAAGAATGATCAAACATTAGCCTGAGCCAGTTTTAGCTCCTGCATTTAACTTCTTCCCATTTCCAGTCAATTTTCAGTTCCATTCGGCTCCAAGAACTTCTTCACTCCTATAACGATCCCTCCGGTTCCTGCACGAGTTAAAACTCCGACACTTGATTGTGTACTCCACCGGATTCTTTCTGCAACACTACTTGGTTTTAATTCCAGTCCATCTGGGTTAGCTATTCTTCCGCTCCTCTGATATCGTATTCATGAATTTCAAAAGATCACTTGTGCAATTTGCTGTGCAGCCACACGGCGAGGGCTGAATTAGGTATTTCATGGAAGGAAGGAATAGGCGTTCAAAGGAACAAGAGTCCCGCTGCTGACACCGACATGTCACTTCCATCTCCACTGGGCCTTGAGGGCAGTGAGAACTCGCGGTGGTTAATTACAGAACGGGCTCAGTATCTCAGCAGTCTCTGATAACTGTGCACCATTACACCCTTCATGCTTTTTTCTCACTTCCTTTGTGTGTGAAGCAGAGAAGACAGTGAAGACGGTGTTATTGGGCTCTGACATGCTGTGTTTGGCAGCAAGATGTTGGACGTTAGATGAATAAAGCAGATGAAGAGATTTAAAAAAGCACTCAGATCATTGGTCCACGGATCTTGATTTTTTTCGGTGGCAATATTAGCATTAAAGCTAGACAGCCTTTCGATTACATAAAATCGGTGAAATTTAGTTCCCTCTGAAATTTGGTCATTATGATATATGTTTATTTCTGTAATAGCTCACAAAATATTAGGCCATTCTGTGGCTGGGAAGTTATTTAATTTGAGGGGATTTCTGAGCAAATAATGTGCATGAAATCGCTCGCTTTGTGCAGTCAAGCAGACAAAGGAAGTCCGTGTGTGTGTGTGCATGCGCAGGTTTACAGTACCTTTGAGCGTGCACTGACAGTTCCATCATTCTGTCGCTAAACAAACAGCTGATCACACCGAGGTGCTCGCTGAGTGCCGATATTTATTACAACCCCGATTCCAAAAAAGTTGGGACAAAGTACAAATTGTACATAAAAACGGAATGCAATAATTTACAAATCTCAAAAACTGATATTGTATTCACAATAGAACATAGACAACATATCAAATGTCGAAAGTGAGACATTTTGAAATTTCATGCCAAATATTGGCTCATTTGAAATTTCATGACAGCAACACATCTCAAAAAAGTTGGGACAGGGGCAATAAGAGGCTGGAAAAGTTAAAGGTACAAAAAAGGAACAGCTGGAGGACCAAATTGCAACTCATTAGGTCAATTGGCAATAGGTCATTAACATGACTGGGTATAAAAAGAGCATCTTGGAGTGGCAGCGGCTCTCAGAAGTAAAGATGGGAAGAGGATCACCAATCCCCCTAATTCTGCGCCGACAAATAGTGGAGCAATATCAGAAAGGAGTTCGACAGTGTAAAATTGCAAAGAGTTTGAACATATCATCATCTACAGTGCATAATATCATCAAAAGATTCAGAGAATCTGGAAGAATCTCTGTGCGTAAGGGTCAAGGCCGGAAAACCATACTGGGTGCCCGTGATCTTCGGGCCCTTAGATGGCACTGCATCACATACAGGCATGCTTCTGTATTGGAAATCACAAAATGGGCTCAAGGATATTTCCAGAGAACATTATCTGTGAACACAATTCACCGTGCCATCCGCCATTGCCAGCTAAAACTCTATAGTTCAAAGAAGAAGCCGTATCTAAACATGATCCAGAAGCACAGACGTCTTCTCTGGGCCAAGGCTCATTTAAAATGGACTGTGGCAAAGTGGAAAACTGTTCTGTGGTCAGACGAATCAAAATTTGAAGTTCTTTATGGAAATCAGGGACGCCGTGTCATTCGGACTAAAGAGGAGAAGGACGACCCAAGTTGTTATCAGCGCTCAGTTCAGAAGCCTGCATCTCTGATGGTATGGGGTTGCATTAGTGTGTGTGGCATGGGCAGCTTACACATCTGGAAAGACACCATCAATGCTGAAAGGTATATCCAGGTTCTAGAGCAACATATGCTCCCATCCAGACGACGTCTCTTTCAGGGAAGACCTTGCATTTTCCAACATGACAATGCCAAACCACATACTGCATCAATTACAGCATCATGGCTGTGTAGAAGAAGGGTCCGGGTACTGAACTGGCCAGCCTGCAGTCCAGATCTTTCACCCATAGAAAACATTTGGCGCATCATAAAACGGAAGATACGACAAAAAAGACCTAAGACAGTTGAGCAACTAGAATCCTACATTAGACAAGAATGGGTTAACATTCCTATCCCTAAACTTGAGCAACAAGTCTCCTCAGTCCCCAGACGTTTACAGACTGTTGTAAAGAGAAAAGGGGATGTCTCACAGTGGTAAACATGGCCTTGTCCCAACTTTTTTGAGACGTGTTGTTGTCATGAAATTTAAAATCACCTAATTTTTCTCTTTAAATGATACATTTTCTCAGTTTAAACATTTGATATGTCATCTATGTTCTATTCTGAATAAAATATGGAATTTTGAAACTTCCACATCATTGCATTCCGTTTTTATTTACAATTTGTACTTTGTCCCAACTTTTTTGGAATCGGGGTTGTAGTTTGGTCCTGTGTTTCCTTTCCTTCATATATACTGTAACATCACATCTTTTCTTCTCGCTTTCCGTTACCATAGTTGGTCTTTTACGTTTCATTCGCACACTCACATCCACCATTTTTCTCTCCTGTTTCAAATTTGTATCCCACAATGCCTTGCACGAACAGGGAAAGCCCACCATGTGATGCATGATGTAGTATCTTGAATTGGGTCATGGTGAAGCAGGAAAAAATAGCAGAGAATTTCAGGCCATCTCATCTCATCTCATTATCTCTAGCCGCTTTATCCTGTTCTACAGGGTCGCAGGCAAGCTGGAGCCTATCCCAGCTGACTACAGGCAAAAGGCAGGGTACACCCTGGACAAGTCGCCAGGTCATCACAGGGCTGACACTTAGGCTACGTTCACACTGCAGGCTGAAGTGACTTAAATCCGATCTTTTCGCCCATATGTGACCTGTATCCGATCTTTTATTGACAATATGAACAACACAGATCCGATTTTTTCAAATCCGACCCAGGCCGTTTGGATAAGTCGTCCTAATTCCGATTCCTATCCGCTCTTTTCATATGCGACTTCAGTCTGAACCGCCAGGTCGCATTCATCCGACTTACACGTCATCAACAAGCCACAAACGTCACTATTCTGCGCTGAAGTAGGCGGCGGGTCTCTCAAAAAAAGTTACAACAACATGGCGCATAATCACGGGCGCAGATAGAGGGTGGGACTCATCCCACCCAGATTTAAATTCACCTCGTTCGGTCCCCCCCCCCCCCCCCCCCACACTTATAGGGAGGAAAAAACGTCTATGCTGTCTTTCTTTGCATAAGGCAAACCTCACGGAAAAATCAAAAGACTAATTACCATTCGGTTTATTGAGGTGCACAGCAGTGTATACATAGTTGCAACAACTCACATAAAACAAAGACTGATATTCGGTTGGTTGAGCTGCGCAGACTGCACAGGTTGCGAGCTCGAGCTTGGTTGCTATGGTAACCCACAACAAGTTTGACAGGCATATTGGGGTTGGGGTTGGTTTGCTGGCAGCTTTGTCCCCCCCAGTTCAAAAAACGTATCTGCGCCCCTGCGCATGACATCAATGCGAGGGACGCTTTGGGCTGTGAAGGTTCTGAATCTTCTCAATGGAAGGACGCAGAGGTTAGGGAGCTGATTTCCATTTGGGGGGATACAGTTATTCAAGTTAGATTGGATGGGTCATACCGCAACCGGGCGGTTTTACTTCCGTAAACACTGGCCATGCTCACTGCGTGTGACGTCGTCGTATCCTGCAATGCGCATGCGGAACACTTTTAGGTCGCTTTTCGTTCATACTGAGGATCACATACAAGTCGCATATATTTGTTAATGTGAACGACCTCACAAAAAAATCGGATTTCACAAAAAAATCGGAATTGAGCATTAAGCCTTGCAGTGTGAACGTAGCGATAGACACAGACAACCATTCACACTCACACCTACGGTCAATTTAGAGTCACCAGTTAACCTAACCTGCATGTCTTTGGAAGAAACCCACACAGACACGGGGAGAACATGCAAACTCCACACAGAAAGGTCCCCGTTGGCCACTGGACTTGAACCCAGAACTTTCTTGCTGTGAGGTGACAGCACTAACCCCTACACCACTGTGCCACCACCATGTTAAATGTTATATTTAATTTCTTTCATAATTTAATTACAATTATTCTCTTCTAATTTTAATTTGGCCTCATTTTCTATCAAATGTGCTTCAGAAATGAAAGCATTACTGTCCTGAAAACATTAAAATCGAGTTATCCAATGAGATTGTTTTGGTTGTTGTGTCTAGGCTGAGAAGAGTTTAGAGCTGCTCACTCATTGGTTAGGACTTCATTGCCAGGAGAGAAGGCCATGGCAGTGAATATTTATGTAGGAAGTGACAGATGAATTAACCAATCAGATTTTGATTTATAGTGAGCGGGACCAAAAATTTAATCGCCCTCGGCCTCCTCGAAGGCTAACGTGAGCTTAACCGCAAATTGGCGCTGTCATAGTGTCAGTGAACTCACCTTCCAGCTGGTGTAGCGTTCATCAGTAGTGTTAGCGAATGCTAATAAAGCGGTCACGCCAGTGCTATCGAGAGCAAGTAGCACAGGTTAACGACCAAGAAACTAAGATTTCTGTCTCCAGACTGTTCTTCCACGCACAGTATTTTCCACTCAGACTTAAGTATTCATTTCCCTGTGTAATTTACTTAGTTACTTTTAAAATCAACATCGACAACTACACACAACGGACCGACCTGGCAGCCAAAATTCTCTCAAAATCTTCTGTATTTAATGAAGCAAACCTGGCAGCCATGTTTGTTTACAAATCGTCACAGTCGCTCACTAGGGCGGAAATTTTATGTCTCCGACGTCTGACATCATGTTGTTTTGACAACCATGCGATATCGTAAACCATATTCAACGCTCATTCTTCATTGGGTAGAGTGACGTAATGCATGTAGAATAAGCAATATGCTAACAATATTGCATGCTATCAAACCAAATGAATGAAACCAGCTAGAAGGGAATAGAACACGTTTTTATTCCATTGAAAAAGTGTCTGTATGTATAATAATTTTCTATAACAGCACTTGGGTAAGTGATTTATTCCTTCCATGCTGAATAAACCCACTGGTAACGAAACCTGGCACAGGAGTGGACATCCTCCACATGGCAGAAGGTCATACAGTACCTGAGAAGTGCTGTAATGTTTGTCAGTCATCCGTGACACTTTCTTCTGTCTGTCTGCGCTACTCCGAGTCTCTTAATTAAACCTCTTTGCCCGACAAGGTTTTCATTGTGTTACATTGTATGTTAATTAAGCTTCTAATTAAAGATCGAGCGCAGTATGTTGTAATTAATGTGATGTTAAAGCACGACGGATTATTAATCCTTGGCTGCTTTCGTGCCACTTAGCTCTTTGTCATCGTCATCATCTTCTTCAAATACAGAAATGAAAATGAAGAAATGCAGAGAGAGATATCTCATTTTGGTAAACATGAGACGTGCGATGAGGACGTAGGCAGCGATGGCACCTCGACAAACACTGAGAATATGAAAGAAAGGCTCCAAAGCATTAACAGAAGTGTAATACACTCGAGGTTTTGTTCTGCCATCAAGCTCCAAGCTGAAATCATGTTTCAGAAACAGTAAGGTTAAAGGAGAACTGAAGGCAAATGTTTTATGATCAAAATTCTATTTATCTCATTTTATTAAATACAGGAATGCATTTTTGATCGCTATTTTGTCGCTGCTACAGCAAGTTATGAGTGTTTGAAATATGCTCTGTAATATATCAGTCCATATGTCAAAGCGGTGGCTGTAAACAAGATTCGTTGAGACCTGTGCGAGACATCGTAGGACGGAAGTAAAACGTACAGCGGAAATCAAAGTGACCAACATCTGCCAACGTGGTCAAAAGACGCGCGCGCCCTCTTTCGAATGCTGATGTAATCAAGCCGGACGTTTTGTTTGTTTTGATAGCAATCAGGAAAGTTTGAAAAAAGTAGGCAGTAATCGTCATTTAAACTCGTTTTTGTGCAATATTTTCCCTGTGTCCGAAATCGCTCACTCGTTCACTACTCCTTACTCACTATATAGGGAATTACTATATCGAGGACTATATAGTGAGCTCATTGGTAAAAATGAAAAAACACTTTCGGACTAGCCTAGTAAACTAGACCCAACTGCCTAGCGGCCAAAAATATTTTTTGCCTAGTGAATGGGTCTAGCCTCACACCATATAAACAAAAACACCCCGGGCATCAAATCGTGCCCGCCAATCACAACGCAAGGTTTTTGTTTGGATTCTTTGGGCAGGCTTTTGCAGGAGTGACGACAAAGCTGCGCAACGCTGGAGAAAGCACAGCAGGAAAGATGGCTACGGGCTAGTGAACAGCGCGCGTTTGACTCCGCTTTGGAATCAGTTTTAGAAGAATTAGACTTGGAGTTTTCGTTGAAACATGAGCAGGAAGAGGCTCTCCGCTCATTCCTTTTCAAGAAGGACGTTTTCGCTGTTTTGCCGACCGGCTATGGCAAAAGTCTGATCTACCAGCTGGCTCCGCTCGTAGCCAAAAGGATGGGCTAGTTTGTGCAGTACGAAGAATTAATAAACAGCTTTGAAACATTACTTTTTGATTGTTTCTTATTTTCCCGTTATTTTAAATTTAAGGGAAATTATTTCACCAAACACCACTAAATAAAAACTCTCAAAAACAGTTTAAGCAAACCCTTGAAAAACACTTGGAAAAAAATGTGTATGTGGTACAGACTCGAAACTTGTGGTCATTATCTCCAAACTTCTTAATATCTAGAACCTGTTTATTAATTAATACGCATTTTGAAAAATTATTTATTTCAAGGCCTCCCCCACTGCTTTCTGTCGCTCTGACTACGTCACAGTCACTGTTGCGCTGATTGGTCAGAGCGTTGGCCTATACGCACAGAGACAGTTTGAAAGACAGCGGTTTGTTCCTCCTACCCGCTTCGGAAATGTCTACGGATCGAGGCCAGACTAAATATTCACATTTAGTCTGGCTTGCCAGGCTACTTTCGGACACTAATCCGTCGCGCTGGTATTTACGTCATTACTGTCGCACAATTAAAACGTGCCAGATCAGTTGGCTGGTGGGTTTTCAAAATAATAAATACACGCATGTATTTTTGTGATAAATCCATATTATACTGAGCGTATAATTTCCCACATTAATCAATACAAAGTACCTGCAGCTTTCAGTTCTTTTAAATCAAGGCTGAATACTTTCTTCTTTGCCTCTGCCTTTTATTAAATCAAATTTGAGACTTTTAATTTGATTTTTTTCAGCGTGACCGCAATGCATGATGGGAAATGTTGCTTTGGTTAGTGACCATCGTTGTATGCAACTTTTCATGATGCATTGTGGGATACTTTGAGTGCACTATATAGGGTGTAAATTATAGACATACTGTATAAACATAGACGCCGCATTGAGCTGGTGGCCCGTTGCTGGGATATGTTAGAGTGTCCGCCATATTGGATGTGGCAAATCTTCCCCATAAACCAATGCAAGTAAATGGACTGAACTTCATAAAGCCCCTTTCTACAATAATATTTAACTCGATGCCTTTTATTCACCCATTAAGACACACGTATATATTTGGGAAACAAACAGGCATCAAAACAACATATATAACTTTTAATGTGATGGTTATAAATAGTGTGCGAAATACCCTGTACACTGCAAACTAGCGACAGATACGCAATAGATAGCTCAGGTAAGCTAATCAGTCAGCATACCGTAGCAAGCTACCAAAACCTGAGGTCACAATAACCAACCTACAAGACTGAATATGATAAATGATGGAAATAGTGGAAAAACTGGAAATAGTGAATGAAAATAAAAATGTACTGTTTTATTTATTGAGTCACCACACAGACCTACTCTCGTTGAATAAAGTGAGCTGAATGACCGCCAAACTGAGTTCGGCCAGGTTCTAATGTCATACCAAAACAAAATACATCACTGATTCCTTCACATTCATCTCATCTCATCTCATCTCATTATCTCTAGCCGCTTTATCCTTCTACAGGGTCGCAGGCAAGCTGGAGCCTATCCCAGCTGACTACGGGCGAAAGGCGGGGTACACCCTGGACAAGTCGCCAGGTCATCACAGGGCTGACACATAGACACAGACAACCATTCACACTCACATTCACACCTACGGTCAATTTAGAGTCACCAGTTAACCTAACCTGCATGTCTTTGGACTGTGGGGGAAACCGGAGCACCCGGAGGAAACCCACGCGGACACGGGGAGAACATGCAAACTCCGCACAGAAAGGCCCTCGCCGGCCACGGGGCTCGAACCCAGGACCTTCTTGCTGTGAGGCGACAGCGCTAACCACTACACCACCGTGCCGCCCCCCTTCACATTCAGAAAGGTTAAAAACATTCATCATACGTTCAAAAACGTTCATCATAGTGTGGCACTGTATTATCTAATTCTCACTGCTTATAACTCTACACCTACCCGGTGGAGATGAGCTGGGAAACTGAAGACTGAAGGAACAGCTCCCTCTCTGATCCTGACTGTCTGACCTGTTCTGTCAAAATCCTCCGTTCTGAAGTGTTCACTGCAGAGCATGGATGATGGAGTAGCAGAAAACCCTTCCCATCGCACAGCTGTCTCCCACTGCTTTTTCATGTCTTTATTTTTGGGAAACCTACATGGTATGTGAAAAGTTAGCTAAGCAACTAACAACAATCAGCGTAGTCACGAAGGAAATACTTCGTTGTTTGGAGACAGGTTTCACCGAGTGGCTATTATGCGCGAGACTTCATATTAGCCACAAAGTCAGAAAAATCTGTTCGTAAAATTACGTTATAATGACCAAATACAATGAAAAGTATTTTTCCAGTCTCACCTGTGAAAGGTAATCCCATGTGATCTCATTTGGACGGTAAACCTGTTGGTACAGTTAAACGCAGCACATGAATGAGGCATCTTTATTCTCGGCTACTATCTAGACGCTATACCAGAGACGGTTGAAGAATCTCCACTTTGCCACATCCAATATGGCGGCGAGGATGACGTATGATTCTACGCAGAAGGCGGCGTCTATGTTTATATGTCTATGGTGTAAATAATCCTCACTAAGGTTTTGGACAGCACTACAAAATGGCGTCCTCAATATATAGTGCCCTACATAGTGAGTAGGGAGCGATTTTGGACACAGGGTTCGTTTGGAAAACAGTTTTCAAAATGGCAGCACTGACACCTGGCTGACACTTGACGTTTCGAAGTCTCGCACAAGTCTCGTGAAGATCGCGCAGCTAAGTGACGCCTGCTGTGGACCAAACGAACTCAATTCAACATGGCTAAAACCGAATAGGCCGATAAGTATAATATTTAATTGCGATTAGATGCCGATACGAGTCACGATATAAGGTTACTAAAACCGAAAACGTAATTGAATAACACGTTAATTAAGAAATAAAGCAAGTTTAAAATTACTTCAGTTCTCCTTTAAGTCTTATTGTATGTTTTTGGAAAATATTGGACTTGGGCTCCTCCTTTAGTAGCCCTGGCGTTTTTCTCCTCCTATCACCTTGGAACCAAACACAGGGGACATCCCGGCTTGGAAAACTCTCCTGATCTGAGTGTGAAGCTGATTATAGACTATTTCTCTCATTTCCACTCATTTTTTTTTTTTAAATGTAGTCTTTCACATATGCACACACACACACACACACACACACATACACTTACACCCCTGTTCCAAATCCTGTGTGTATTCTTTGGCTATCACCTCCTCAAGACTGCATCACATTTCCTGGCTTCCCTTTACACACTTGTCTCTTGAAAATTAATCAGCGACGACGAGCTAAAATGGCGCATTCTGGTTTCACAATGAAAGTGACAGGGAAAAATGACATCCAGTCAAAATAATGGCATATAAAGAATGTAAAAGAGAACAAAATAATACCATGTTTCTTCATTTTAAAAGCAGGAAGTGGTTTTTATCGAAGGTGACTTACAACAGAGTCGGGACACGAGCCGAGAATACAGATGAGCCAGTGAGGGTTTGAGAACTGAACATCTTTCTGAAGGAACAGGGACTGCCTGGAAGATGGATTTGACCTCACAGCCTTCTGAGCACTAGGTGAGAATGTTGAGCATTGAGGATCGCTCCTCTAGGACGGACATTATTTGGGGTAAGACTTTCATGGAATTTTGTGAATTCATCAAGAAATATTGCAATCAAGGACCAATAAAAATAATCAATGCAGAAAAAAAACCCAGACCATCTCTCAACAGATCTACAGTGCTCAACGTGAATGAGTCCACCCCCTTTGAAAAGTAACATTTTAAACAATATCTCAATGAACATCTCATCTCATCTCATTATCTCTAGCCGCTTTATCCTTCTACAGGGTCGCAGGCAAGCTGGAGCCTATCCCAGCTGACTACGGGCGAAAGGCGGGGTACACCCTGGACAAGTCGCCAGGTCATCACAGGGCTGACACATAGACACAGACAACCATTCACACTCACACTCACACCTACGGTCAATTTAGAGTCACCAGTTAACCTAACCTGCATGTCTTTGGACTGTGGGGGAAACCGGAGCACCCGGAGGAAACCCACGCGGACACGGGGAGAACATGCAAACTCCACACAGAAAGGCCCTCGCCAGCCCCGGGGCTCGAACCCAGGACCTTCTTGCTGTGAGGCGACAGCGCTAACCACTACACCACCGTGCCGCCCTAACATGAAAGTAAGGTTAATAATATAACTTAGATTACACATTTTTTCAGTTTTACTCAAATTAGGGTGGTGCAAAAATTAGTACACCCCACAACAAAAACTACTACATACTACCATACTTTGTATGGCCTCCATGATTTTTAATGACAGTACCAAGTCTTCTAGGCATGGAATGAACAAGTTGGCGACATTTTGCAACATCAATTTTTTTTCCATTCTTCAACAACGACCTCTTTTAGTGACTGGATGCTGGATGGAGAGTGATGCTCAACTTGTCTCTTCAGAATTCCCCAAAGAAAATAATTTCTTTACACCACAAAGGTGAAGGCTACAAGAAGATCAGCAAAGCTTTATTTATCAGTCAGAATACTGTAGCGAAAGTGGTACAAAAATTTAAGAAAGATGGAACTGCAACCATCTCACAGAGACGTCCAGGTCGTCCACAGAAGTTAACATCTCGACAGGAGCGTCTTCTGATGAGAAGAGTTGAAGAAAATCAGCATGCAAGTTCACTGCAGTTATCTAAAGAAGTAGAAAGCCAAACTGGGGTGACTATTTCCCGTGACACAATATGGCGTGGGCGGCACGGTGGTGTAGTGGTTAGCGCTGTCGCCTCACAGCAAGAAGGTCCTGGGTTCGAGCCCCATGGCCGGCGAGGGCCTTTCTGTGCGGAGTTTGCATGTTCTCCCCGTGTCCGCGTGGGTTTCCTCCGGGTGCTCCGGTTTCCCCCACAGTCCAAAGACATGCAGGTTAGGTTAACTGGTGACTCTAAATTACCCGTAGGTGTGAATGTGAGTGTGAATGGTTGTCTGTGTCTATGTGTCAGCCCTGTGATGACCTGGCGACTTGTCCAGGGTGTACCCCGCCTTTCGCCCGTAGTCAGCTGGGATAGGCTCCAGCTTGCCTGCGACCCTGTAGAAGGATAAAGCGGCTAGAGATAATGAGATGAGATGAGACAATATGGCGTACACGGCAGAGGAATGGCATGCATGGATGCCGTCCATGAAAGAAGCCTTTCCTAAAGCCCAGGCACAAAAAAGCCCGCCTAGAGTTTGCAGGGCCCATGCTGACAACGATGAAGACTACTGGGACTCTATACTCTGGAGTGATGAGACCAAGATAAATGTTTTTGGAACTGACGGTTTCAAAACTGTATGGTGTCGCAAAGGTGAGGAATACAAAGAAAAATGCCTGGTGCCTACAGTGAAACATGGTGGTGGCAGTGTCCTTATGTGGGGCTGCATGAGTGCTGCTGGTGTCGGGGAGCTGCATTTCATTGATGGCATCATGAATTCACAGACATATTGCTCTATACTGAAAGAGAAGATGCTACCATCACTCCGTGCCCTTGGTCAATGTGCATTTTACCAACATGACTAAACACACATCTAAGGCCACTGTTGGATTTCTGAAGAAGAACAGGGTGAAAGTGATTCAGTGGCCAAGTATGTCTCCTGATCTGAACCCAATCGAACACCTATGGGGAATTCTGAAGAGACAAGTTGAGCATCACTCTCCATCCAGCATCCAGTCACTAAAAGAGGTCATTGTTGAAGGATGGAAAAAGATTGATGTTGCAAAATGTCGCCAACTTGTTCATTCCATGCCTAGAAGACTTGGTGCTGTCATTAAAAATCATGGAGGCCATACAAAGTACTAGACGTAGTAGTTTTTGTTGTGGGGGTGTACTCATTTTTGCACCACCCTAATTTGAGTAAAACTGAAAAAAAATGTGTAATCTAAGTTATTATTAACCTTACTTTCACGTTATAAGTTAAACAGATGTTATATTAAACTTTGTCTTGTCAACATTTTGGAAATTGTTTGTGTTCATTGAAATATTGTTTATAATGTTACTTTTCAGGGGCGGCACGGTGGTGTAGTGGTTAGCGCTGTCGCCTCACAGCAAGAAGGTCCTGGGTTCGAGCCCCATGGCCGGCGAGGGCCTTTCTGTGTGGAGTTTGCATGTTCTCCCCGTGTCCGCGTGGGTTTCCTCCGGGTGCTCCGGTTTCCCCCACAGTCCAAAGACATGCAGGTTAGGTTAACTGGTGACTCTAAATTGACCGTAGGTGTGAATGTGAGTGTGAATGGTTGTCTGTGTCTATGTGTCAGCCCTGTGATGACCTGGCAACTTGTCCAGGGTGTACCCCGCCTTTCGCCCATAGTCAGCTGGGATAGGCTCCAGCTTGCCTGCGACCCTGTAGAAGGATAAAGCGGCTAGAGATAATGAGATGAGATGTTACTTTTCAAAGGGGGTGCACTCATTTACGCTCAGCACTTTAACTATAGCAATAACTATAAAAAATAAATCAGTCCCCTGCAGTTTATGTGGTTGGTGGTCACACCAGACCAATCACGATCCCTATAGCCCAGGCCTGGGTTTATCCATATTTGCTTCTGTAGCCATTTTTCCAGGCTTGGACCTGATCCAATAAAACATCTGACCAATCAGCTAATTGTTTACATGTGACGTTATCTGAGCACGTATTATTTTTCCTGGGTATCTTTATGCATCCTTATTGCATCATGAAGTCATGGAATACAGATTCACGGAAAATAAAAAAATAAAACACAAAGCACGGATCTTTTATTCACGGATATGTGATTTTCCGTGAAATATCAATAGTAAATTAATAAAGGAAACATATAAATGCAGGTAAGATATTTTAATTATGAACGTCATCAGTCCAAACATTTAATTGTTTTAGAGTTCTTAATTTTTTTTCCGTGATGCATCATCTGTATGAAATTGGTAACTGATCCGTAACATACTGAAACGTTTGTGACTGATCTGTAAATTATTAGCATCCGTGATGCATCCGTATTAAAATCCGTAACCACTCCGGATTTTGTATCCTTTTTTTTAAAATTATATTTCCGTAATAGCCCTGTGATGACCTGGCGACTTGTCCAGGGTGTACCCTGCCTTTCGCCCGTAGTCAGCTGGGATAGGCTCCAGCTCGCCTGTGACCCTGTAGAAGGATAAAGCGGCTAGAGATAATGAGATGAGATGAGATATTTCCGTAATAGCCCTGTGATGGCCTGGCGACTTGTCCAGGGTGTACCCCGCCTTTTGCCCGTAGTCAGCTGGGATAGGCTCCAGCTTGCCTGCGACCCTGTAGAACAGGATAAGGCGGCTAGAGATAATGAGATGAGATGATATGAGATGAGATATTTCCGTAATCCGTGACCTATCCGTATTTTATCACCCACTGGAGTATGTACAGTACATGGGTTGTTTTGAAGTCCAGACTGTACAGTATGACCCAGAATAATGTGCGACTACTTGGAAAAAACTTCCATGACTATTCCTCAGTTGCATGTATTTATTTCCCTAAGTGTCAGGACCAAGCGATATTATAGTCGGGATTATAGTTGTGGTGTGTCTGCTCCAGACTGGAACTAAATTCAGGTATACACTACCGTTCAAAAGTTTGGGGTCACTTTGAAATGTCCTTATTTTTGAAAGAAAAGCCCTGTTCTTTTCAATGAAGATCACTTTAAACTAATCAGAAATCCACTCTATACATTGCTAATGTGGTAAATGACTATTCTAGCTGCAAATGTCTGGTTTTTGGTGCAATATCTCCATAGGTGTATAGAGGCCCATTTCCAGCAACTCTCACTCCAGTGTTCTAATGGTACAATGTGTTTGCTCATTGCCTCAGAAGGCTAATGGATGATTAGAAAACCCTTGTACAATCATGTTAGCACAGCTGAAAACAGTTGAGCTCTTTAGAGAAGCTATAAAACTGACCTTCCTTTGAGCAGATTGAGTTTCTGGAGCATCACATTTGTGGGGTCGATTAAATGCTCAAAATGGCCAGAAAAATGTCTCGACTATATTTTCTATTCATTTTACAACTTATGGTGGTAAATAAAAGTGTGACTTTTCATGGAAAACACAAAATTGTCTGGGTGACCCCAAACTTTTGAACGGTAGTGTAAGTATAGTCATAGCTGTAGTTAGAGGTATAGTTATAGTTACTGGGGCCTTACACTGAAAGTCCAGAGCCACATGGACAAGGACAGAGTTATAACACACCAACAGGATTGTTTTATATGGATCGGTTTAATCAGGCTGATAATCTGAGACATTTCTGATCACTGGACAAAAAAAAAAAAGCAACAAACTGTCCCTCAGTCTTCTGTAGAACGTATACAAAAACATCCTGTTTCTGCAGTGTCTTCGTACAGTAGTCTGCATTATTCATGAGGTTTTCTGTGTGAAATCAAACATGCCAGTGTGTGGGTGCTTTAATGTGGCCCCTGTGCACCCGCTTTCTGTCCGCACGAGTGGATGTGTGCGCGGTAAAGGATATGAATATGTTGGGGGAGAGACCGGCACGGCCTGAGCAATTTGGGCGCCATTGGAGTTCAGGGAGCGTATGATCAGCCGAGTGAGTCTGAATGTCCTCCTTTAGAAGCCGTACTGCTTGTAGGCAGGGCCTTGATGCAAAACCTCCCCCAACACACACACACACACACACACACACACACACACACACACACACACACACACACACACACACGTTGTGCACATATAGCAAACTCCCTTCACTCTCAATTTAACCAGAAATCGGATGAGTCCACCCTGCCTTGCCACTCACACACACACACACACACACACACACACACACACACAGAAACAGTTTTCTCTCTCTCTCTCTCTCACACACACACACACACACACACACACACACACACACACACACACACACACACACAGAAACACATAATGACACTAACACCAGATTTCATGGGAGAAAGAGTAGATATGTAGTCCTGAGCTGATCAATCAGCAGGCGTGAACGGAGCAGCAAGGCATTAACGATTCACATCCACTCTCAATCCACTCGCCCGAGCAGAAGAATATATTTAACGTGCCTGTGTTGGCTTTCTCTGGACCCCCAGGAGCGCCGGGAAACAGGTGAAAGACGCAGAGCCGTGGCCCCACGGTCCACTTTACTGACGCTTCATCTGGCTTGTACACGATTACAGTGCGTTTCAGGTGCGTCACTCAAACCCGTTTATCCCACGCCGGATCTCACTGGAACCTCCTCCTGTCTCCTGCCTCTGTCTCCTCGGTTTCCCAGGCAGCACTTTTAGGTTTTAGTGTGTAAACCAGAGGCTCCCACAGACCCCCTCAGGTGAGACGTGCCACTTTAGTGGAATCAGGAGAGGGATAAACAGCTGGAAGAGAGAACTCACTGTTCTTGTGTCACTCTCAGACGGCCCACGCGTCACAGCTATTCAGTTTAGCATTAGGATGGAAGAAAACAGGCCCTGAGATCCTGAGGGACAGTTACAGGGCCATGATGAGGAAACCTCGGTCAGGCCAGCCTTAAAATTATTCTTGTTGGCGGTAACGCGGCCGGGTGGGCTGAAACTTCCCTAAAAAATGGCCGGGTGGATCATTTGATAGTAAAAAAATAAAAATATAGCGGCCGGGTGAGAAGAAACTCTACAAAAAAAAGATCGTTCTCAGACACCATTCTGTGGCTGCAAAATTATTGACGCTTTCGGACTCCATACTAGTAATTACTATCTAAGGACTGATAGTACCTTTGATCTGGTCATTTAACTCAATGATGAATGTCCGACATTCAGTAAAACATATCTTATACCCAGAACAAAATTTTGCAATGACCACTATGCTGTATTTCTTCCAAATTATAGTCCGAACGAAAAAATATTACCCGTGATATACTGTACCATGATAGATGGGATTTTTTGCTACATGAGCTTGAATTGGGGCGGCACGGTGGTGTAGTGGTTAGCGCTGTCGCCTCACAGCAAGAAGGTCCAGGTTCGAGCCCCGTGGCCAGCGAGGGCCTTTCTGTGTGGAGTTTGCGTGTTCTCCCCGTGTCCGCGTGGGTTTCCTCCGGGTGCTCCGGTTTCCCCCACAGTCCAAAGACATGCAGGTTAGGTTAACTGGTGACTCTAAATTGACCGTAGGTGTGAATGTGAGTGTGAATGGTTGTCTGTGTCTATGTGTCAGCCCTGTGATGACCTGGCGACTTGTCCAGGGTGTACCCCGCCTTTCGCCCGTAGTCAGCTGGGATAGGCTCCAGCTTGCCTGCGACCCTGTAGAACAGGATAAAGCGGCTACAGATAATGAGATGAGATGAGGTGAGATGAGCTTGAATGCAGGTACCCTTAAAACACGCATTTTTTTGGAACTGAGCGCATGTCAACAACCACTATATATTCCTGTGTCTGTAGCAAAACTGACTCGCAATCAAACCCCCAGAATCACGACATGTTTTCCGTGACTGTCACTCTCTTTGATGCACCATAAATGTTTTTTTTTCTCCTGAAAAAAAAATTCAATATAGGCCGGTCAAGAAACACGTCTTCTAAATAATGGCCATTTTGAGTGAAACAGTCGCTGATTGGCTAGTTTTGGTGCTTCCGGTCCTTACTATCCAACGACATTAGATGCAAAACGTGTACCTATTGGTGGATTTTTGTACCGGCGATTCTCATTGGCTGAATTTTTAAGCATCATCAAAACAACAAAAATGGCAGAAGCAGTGGATCCAACAGCACTGATTTCGGTCACGATTGTAACTGACAGCAATGAGATGAAAAAAACGTGAAAAATTGTGTGGTAAGGGTGAATAGCAAGAAATCATTTGTAGATATCCTCAAAGATGTAGCCGAAAAACTGCTGCCAGACACCGAGATTGATTATGCCAAGTGTGATACCATGTCAGTTGGTGCCAAGTTTGATAGCATGGGCAAGGGGGCCTGACTCGATGTCGATATATTCCAGATCCAGTGACAGATGATTCTGGTCACTACAAGAATTTCACAGATGTACTTAGTACAGCCACCACTGATCAGAACAGGCCATCGGTTCGCTTTGCCATAGCTACTGTTGTTGCTGAAGAACAAGTGAGTATATCTCATCTCATCTCATCTCATTATCTCTAGCCGCTTTATCCTGTTCTACAGGGTCGCAGGCAAGATGGAGCCTATCCCAGCTGACTATGGGCGAAAGGCGGGGTACACCCTGGACAAGTCGCCAGGTCATCACAGGGCTGACACATAGACAACCATTCACACTCACATTCACACCTACGGTCAATTTAGAGTCACCAGTTAACCTAACCTGCATGTCTTTGGACTGTGGGGGAAACCGGAGCACCCGGAGGAAACCCACACAGACACGGGGAGAACATGCAAACTCCATACAGAAAGGCCCTCGCCGGCCACGGGGCTCGAACCCGGACCTTCTTGCTGTGAGGCGACAGCGCTAACCACTACACCACCGTGCCGCCATAAATATATATATATAAATTAAATATCAAGCATTGAAATATCAGTATCATGTGGAATAAAGTATATCTGGGTCATTTTGTTTCAGGGGTGTCCAGCAACTACACTGACAGGACAGAATGTCAGACACATCACTTATTGTGCAGAATGCCAGAAACCTCGCTGCATATATGCCACAAAAGAGCTTTCATCAAGACAGACAACAAGCCTGAAGAAACTCCAGAGTTTCCATGAGTACATTTGTGGGAGCATCATAACACCAGAAGGTCAATTTTCACTCAGGTTATTTGTTGATATTGGTTCAGAAAATATACTATATATATATTAATATATATTATTTTGGTGAAAATAAATTAACTGCATTTCATTTCAACACAGTTCTTATTTTATCTGCAGATCATGTGCTTCACAAGGTCGTCTTCTCTCGACTGGGGATTTCCTGTTCAAGCCCAGTGGAGTGGGCTTTTTATGCATCCAAGTTTGGCAGCCCAAGCACTTGTGCATTCTGTTCTTCCAGCACAGGAAATATTGACCAGACACTAAAGAAGCAATTCAAAACTGTTCTTCCTGTATGCCTGGACTGTTTGGTGAAGGGACACAAAGCTCTGACGCGTGGTCCTCTGGCTGGAGCAAAAAGGAAGAAATGAACATTCATTGCAAGAAATGTCTGAAATTCAGTGTATTTTTCATGCTGAAGTTAATAAAATTATTGTTGGTTGCAATCTATGTTTTTATCTTGGCTTTATACGGTAATTTGCAAGTGATT